>NC_022014.1:7740126-7764083 GCF_000317375.1 Microtus ochrogaster | reverse complement strand
ATAGAGAGAGAGAGAGAGAGAGAGAGAGAGAGAGAGAGAGAGAGTAGGTAGAATCAGGGAGAAGCCATGTAGTCCTGCCAGAGACAGATGCTGGACAGAACCTTGCCGGTAAGCCACAGCTACGTGGCAATGCACAGATTAATAGAAATGGGTTAATTAAGATGTAAGAGCTAGCCAATAAGAAGCTAGAGCTAATAGGCTAAGCAGTGATTTAATTAATACAGTTTCTGTGTGGTTATTTCAAGTCTGGGCAGCCAGGAACGAACAAGCGACCTCTTACAACAGCCTGGGCTCCATTCTCTATCCTCCTCTTGCAAATCAGTTTTAACAATCTCTGTCACCTTACAGGTTTGTTGGTGTCATACATAAACATTTTCTACCAAGAAAACTACATGGCCGTTTATGTTTCACTGTCCTATATCAGAGAAAGAGAGAGAGAGAGAGAGAGAGAGAGAGAGAGAGAGAGAGAGAGAGAGAAATCTTCATAAGTATTTTTTTTGTTTTGTTTTTTGTTTTTTGAGACAGGGTTTCTCTGTGGCTTTGAAGCCTGTCCTGGAACTAGCTCTGTAGACCAGGCTGGTCTCAAACTCACAGAGATCCGCTTGCTTCTGCCTCCCGAGTGCTGGGTTCATAAGTATTTTTTAAACCTTTGCAAGGATGTGTGTTTGATGTGTGGGCATGCTTATGTGTGTGAGTGCAGGTCCAGGGTCAGAAGTCAGAGGAAAACCTCCAGTTTCCACCACCACCTTTCACCTTATTTCGGACAGAGTCCCATACACCAAGCTAGCTGACCTGTGACGTTATCTTGTCTCTGATAACTGAAATTGTAGATAGGCCCTACAATGTCTAGTTTTACATGTGTTGTTAGGATTCAAACTCATGTCTTTACATTTGTAAGGCAAGTACTTCATCTACTAAGCCATCTGCCTAGTCCCATGGGTATTTAATGATAGGTAGACAGGTAGACTGATATCAACATTCATATATATGCAAATATATGCATGTCCAAAGAGAGGAAAGGGGGTCACTGTGGAAAAGGAATTAAGAAGTCTGGCATTATTTCACTGTTTGTCTAAACAAGAGGAACTCAGTGTGATTGTTTACTTCAATGTAAAAACAAGAGGGTCAGATCAAAGTTTCTTATTTTCCAAATGGCCAGGAAATCAAAGAAGTGTGGTTTATTCAGCACTGCCATGTATTCTACAGGGTGGTTCTCAGAGAATTAGGGTACAAGAAGATGTCCTTGACATTATAACTAATTGAATATACTTGGATCATTGAAGGGCCTCCCATGTGCCCAAAGGCCATCAACATGGGGACCAATTATCAAGGTAAGTCCAGAAGCTTAGATTTCTGTGCTATAAATACACTTCCGAAGGGAGCAGTGTGGAGAGGGACAGGAAAGCTTGACAATGGCAGGAACCAGACTCCGTTTCCCTTTGTGTTTTCTGATAATTTGACAATTTCTTCATAGGTGTGGGTGAATTGAAGCAGATAAGTATGTGTTGAGTTATGAAATCTAAGCCTATCTAGAGTGAGAAAATGAGGAGTTTTTCTATCAGAGTCTGCCCCTTCCAGCTCCCACAACAGGACAACGGCTTGAGAATCTTTAAATATCATTAAGCCTATTACATACCACATAGCAAAGAACAGACATGTCTCCAAATGATGGTTCAGTATACAACAGGGTGCATTCTCTCTCTCTCTCTCTCTCTCTCTCTCTCTCTCTCTCTCTCTCTCTCTCTCTCACACACACACACACACACACACACACACACACACGTACGTGTGCACCACACACATGGGGAAGAGACAATAATTAAACACACATGTTTGTATACACACACAAAAATTTATATGGGGCTTTCGTGTGTGTTATGTGCATTTTCTATGCACATGTGCATTTGAATGCTATGAATGTGTGTGCATTTGTCTATGGAGGCCAGAGGTCAATGTTTGATGTCTTTCCTTGATTGCCCTCTGATTTTTAATCTTGTTAGACAGGGTCTTTTACTGAACCTGAAACTTATTAATTCAGTTACACTGGCTGGCTAATGAACTTCAGTGATCCATTTGTCCTCACTTCCCCAGTGCTGAGGATACAGACATACACAGAAACGTCCAGAAGTACATATATGATTTCAAAAACTGTGACTGTTTCTATGTGTATGTATGTATATGATGAGTGTGTGTGTGTGTGTGTGTGAGTGTGTGTGAGTGTGTGTGTCCATCTATACACAGGTACCTATATACTGCGATAAACTTCTGGCGGTCAGAAGACAACTTGGTTATCAGCCCTCACCTATAGCATATCGATATAGGGTCTTTTATCTAGCTAGCTGGCCTGTAAGTTCCTGGGGATTCTCCTGTCTCCACTTTCCATCTCTCCACGGAACATGGTGGTTACAAATGTGCATTAATGACATGTAACTTTAAAAATACTTTCTCATACTCATAAATCAGTGCCTTATTCAGCCATAAACAAAGAAGCTTCCTCCAATAGCACATGGGAACAGATGCACAGACCCACAGCCAGATATGACTTATGGAGATAGAGAGAGAAAGGGGGGAGGGACGGAGGGAGAAAAGAAGGGGGGAAGAAGGGAGACACGTAGCTCTTTAAGAGATGTCTCCATCAAACTCCTCTCCTCAGAGCTCAGGGAATCCCATGTTAGGGGAGGCAGAAAGAGGCAGGAGATAAAAGGGACAAGGGACACCAGGAAAGCAGGGCCTTCTAAATCATCTATACATAGAGCTCATATGAGGCCGCAGAAACTGAAGCAGCCAGCACAGGGCCTACACGGTCTGCACCAAGTCCTCTGCCGATTGGTCATAGTTTTCTGTTTAGGACTCTAGTGAGAGTCCTGACTGTGTGAACCAGTGGTCTGCCTGTCTTGTCCAATTTCAATACGATGGCTTCTAATTTATCTTACTATATTTTATTTTATTATTCTTGGTTTTAGTCTCCTAAAAACCAGTTCTTTTCTAATGAGAGAAAGAAAGGGAATGGATTTGGACGGGAGAGGAGGTGGAAAGGAACTGGAAGGAATAGAGAGAAAGGAAATTATATAGAAATTCTATTGCATGAGGAAAACCTCTATGTTTAATAAAAGAAAAAAATTAAAAATGATTTTCTCTTATTTTTTGAAGTTATAATAAATAACATCACCTGCCCCTCCATCTCTTCCCTCCCATATTTTACACATGTTCTGGTAACTAAACTCAGGTTCTCAGATTTGTGGGCTTTTCCCCTGAGTCATCTCTCCAGTTTGTATTTTAAATACTTTCCAGTGCACACAAACAAACAGAGCTTGCATGCCACATCAGACTCATGGACTAGTAAAGTGAAATTCAGGTTCAGTTTGGAACTCTGATTTGATAACACTCCACCCGTGTCTGCCATCTAAAGTGGATTTTCATCTGTTTCAGAGAGCAAATGGTGTGCATGCAATTTGGTCAGTAGCAACTATAAACGTTTCCAGGAAACAGAATAATGTATTTCAAACAGAGCTAAGGAAAACGATAGCTTCAGGACTGCGGGCTGAAACTGGGACCTTTCCTGGTGGAGAAGGGGAAAGGAGATTAAGTGGACAGTGCTTTCTTTGAATTATTGATGTAATCAAAACACTCTCAGATACACAACATTTGTCTTCCTGGTGCCAGGCTTGACATCAAATTTCAGCCATGGGTTTAGCTGTCTTTTCTATTAGAAAAAAAGAAAGAAAAACAAAATAAAAAAAAACTGAAACAATACCCATCTCTCATTTCCCTGAAAGAGCTTCCTAAAAGACCATTAAATCAAGAGCTAACAAAGCAGTTCAGTAACAGAGAGCTTCCACAAAGCCCTGGGTTCATTCCATAGTGTGTGTGTGTGTGTGTGTGTGTGTGTGTGTGTGTGTGTGTGTGTAATTGTGCATGTGCTCATGTGTGTGCACATGCACAGAATTAAGGAAGTAGATAATCAAATCCATCAGGTGCATAAAGTGTCTGCCCACTCAACAGCCACGTTTAAGTTGAGCCCTGGTTTGGACTCAACATCATTAGAAAGGCAGATGTCAATGTGGGACCAGCCCTGGATCAAAGATGGAGCTGGTTCCATTGAGAGTGGAGGCAGAACCGCTAGGTAAATCTCTCTTCGCCACAGATCAGCATTAAAAGGCTCATGCAGTATTTCTGCTGCTAGTTTTGTGGGCTGAACAGCCGCTCCCTGTGGCTTGCTGCTCCCACCGTACCCAAGCCTCCCAGATTCCCCTCATCAAGGGCTGATATCATTTCAACAGCTGTCAAGAACAGCTAAAGTGCACTTAGGCCTATTTGTTAAATTCCTAAGAGGGGAGGTAGATTGGCGAAATTCAGACAGTAATTAAACCACATACTTCTTCCAACGCTGCTCCTAACCCCTCTTGCCTGCACAATTTCTCTGTCTCGCATCAAATCATTTAGGCACTTATTGGCTCCAATCAATACAATATGAGATACATTAATTTGGTCCCTGAGAGACTTTCAGGGAAGAGACGGTATTGCTTCACAGGCATTTTGGAGTCTTCACATAAGCATACCATCTAACGTAGCAATATAGCTTCTGAGCTCCATGATGGCAGATTTATGATCTCCCCTGCCCCTTGTCCATGGAAGCTGGGCTACTGCCAAACACACAAAAAATTGGATCGGAGTGAGAAACATTAAATATATTACCTAATGCAGACAAGCGCTAACCAGTGCAGATTAGAGAGAAGCAGCAGTCTGGCAGAGTGGCGTTCTAACAATTAAACTCAAGTCTTCCCATATGTCCTGGATCCCTTGAGCTTCACTGTATGGAATAAAATTAAGAGCTTGGAAAACCTTCGAGTACTGACTTCCCTGGTCAAGGAGTCACTCTCTTCTTTCTTTACCCCTCTGACACACGCACCAACGTACAAAGCCTGTGGAACAGAATTAAGGTATTCCCTAACAGAAGCAAAGGAAGGTCAGTTATCTCAGCTAGTGGGTGGATGGAGGCAAGGTGATTCATGTTCCAGGCCTGCCTGGGCCACAACATGAGTCCAAAGCCACAGTGGAGCCTGTCTTTGAATAGAAAGGTTCAAGGTAGGCTGAGGATGTACGCAGTTCAATGGTAGGAAAATTGCCTGGCATACATAAAGCACTGGATTTGATCTCTGTTATGAAACTGCCAGACAAACAAACAGATGGTATATTAATGTGAGTATAATAATAAAATAAAGAATGCTCCAAGTAATACATTCATTGCTAAAAAGTATATTTGCATATTCACTACTGTTTAATACTAAAAATGTGTTATTTGAGCTAGAGAGACCTTTCAAAATAGTGTACAAAGCTCTTGCAGAATAGTATACAATGTTCTTGCAGAATAGTGTACAGTGTTCTTGAGGAGAACTCCAGTTTGGTTCCAAGCTCAAACTGGGTAGTTCGCAACTGCCTGAAACTCTTTTTCTGGCCTCTGTGGGCATCTGCACAAATGTGGCACAGACATGCATGCATGAACACATATGCAGTGAAAAATAAATATGTTCAAATGATATTTTCTTATTGGCTTGTCTATTGATTCTGTGAGTGGATTCTGAAATGATGAAGGATCACTTGATCAACAAAGGAGACTCCCAGGAAAGTGACAGTAGCTATGACCTTCTCTATGGTGCTAATGCAACTGTATGCCTCTCACAACCATAAGCTTTGTGTGATTCTAGTTAGCGAGTCCACAAAGAAGACAGAGCCAGGTATACAGTTCCATTTTTTTGTGGTAGAATCAATATGATCACAGTGGACTATTATACAGGAAACTGGGGAATGACTGGAATCAGGCTACAACTGCTCAATTAAAGTTCTATCAGGAATTCAGAGAAGAAACACTCCCAGTGGCGGGCTCTAGGCATCATGTAAAAAGTAACAGAAAACGAAAGAAGCGGGATACTGCATTTTATAATTAGAACCCAACATTTTTTCACTAATTAAACCACGCTTGGGCAATAAACAATGACTTTGATGTAATCTTTTCCTCTTCCTTTTGGAAGAGGAAGACTCAGGGTCTTTCTTTCATAATCTAATCAGGTAAATCGCGGTACACAATCAATTCTAGATTCAAGAGAGTCAGAAGCAGTTTCCCTGTGTGAACTTGAGCTGATCATCGGATCCAGGCCACCTTGTCCATAAAATAAGTAGCTGGCTTCTGAATCCCTCTGTGGTTCAAACAGCATATGGTTCAAATTATGTAACTCTATCCTTGCCTGCCCTCTTCTCTCGTTTCTGAGACAGGTCCATTCTATGCAATTACCACCATGGAGATGCCATAACTGCTGATTAAACTCCGATGCCTGTGGAGGAGATGGATATTCATATAGGAACCTGTCCCCTGTCCCAGCCTCACACACAGGGTGTGGTGGGGGCAGAGTGGAGCAACAGCCTACCTGCTCTTTGTAACCACCAATAAAGTTCCAAGCTGTGAAAGTCAATGCTAGTATAACCTGGAGGCAGACTGCGCCGGACAACATCCTATCAGGACAACATACTACAATATGAAAAGTCTAGGCCTGTTAACCACACAGATTCTGGACACCCCACAGACCTGACTGAATCATCAACTCTGTAGGTGAAATGAAAGAAACTAAACTGGAGCATGTACCCTAAATAATTAATCCCCAGTGTCAAGTTGACTAGACTGATAGCCGATTCGATTCCTAGAGCATGCTCTTGGGTGTGCCTGTGAGTGTATTTTCTAGAGAGGATGTATGGAGAAGAAATGTCCCTTGGTTGCGGCCCACGAAGGAACAAAATGGAGACGTGTAGATGCCTGATCGCACAGGCGTGGTTCTCTCTCTTTCTTCCTTTTTCTCTGCATCCTGGGCACCATAAAGTGAGCGGGGCTGCTCCCCTATGGCCTGGTGGCTGCCATGGTTTTCTGTGTTACCACAGGTTCAAAACACTGGAAACAAACGTAAGGCTAAACAACCTAAACAAACATTTCCTCCTCTAGCCTTTTTCTTTCTGGCGTTTATCACAGCGACATCATATCTGACTAATGCTACCCCATCTGACACTTATGCACACCACAGCAGTCATGGAGCCTCACCTACACGCGAGGTGTTGGTGCATTGGCACTGGCGTTTGCCTCAATTTTGCAATGACACTGTTAGCTTCCTAAGGCTCAGACCATCTACAATCTGTTCTTCAATGATCCTTGGCATCCTGTCTGAAGGAAGAAAAATAAAAACTTGGTGACCAATAAATTTCTAGAGAAACCTAGAGTTCCCACTCTCAGAGTCGTGAATTACAACAACATTTGGAACAAGAACATTTAACTCTACAGAGAGTGGGTGAGCAGGCTGGGATTTCTCATCTACATTATGCCCGAAGAACCACTTTTTATTCTCATTTACCATTTATCCTGCAAATGGGCGCCTCCTGTCCATAAACACTTATTATAAATAGGTAGGTTGTGTTTTTCTGCACTTGTATTCTTTGATGCATGTTTTGACCTGGGTTTTGAGAAGTAAGTGGGCTTGAATAATTCTCAGAAGGACACATGACACTGGCTTACTTAGGAAGCCTGGACTTCACTTGAACAAGTCTGTGCCTATACCTTTGTGGGGCCACTGGATCATTTGATGTGAAACCCTGTTATCTTCCCTCCCCGATGACTCTCAGTCCTGTTCACTTAAAAGGTGTCTGTTAAATGTAAAATGTGTGTGGGCAGTTCGTGCTGTGCCAGACAAATGTCCAGCTAACACTGCACACCATTTCCCCTGATGTTTACAGTCAAATATTAAAGAATTGAACAATTTTTTCCCCACGTACATGGCAGACATTTCCAGACTGCCATTTATTCCTTGAACTTGTTTGTTCTCTAATCCATTTTTGTGTAGATTTAACATACAAATCATGATGATACTGGAAGCATATGGACTGCAAAAATGTTAGTGCATTTTTTAAAATATAAAGATTAAGTCAGTTTGTTCAGAAAAAAAGAAGCAGAAAAAGGGAAGTTGAGGTCGAGAGGCCTGTGAATTGGAGAAGACAGAGAGGAATTGGAGGTGAGGGAGTAGGGTTTGGATTTGATCATATTTCATTGAATATATTCATGAATGAACTTTCAAAGATAAAAATAAAAACTACATTCAGGTGTAAATCTCATTGCCGAATGACCCTCAACTTCAGAAATTTAGATAAAGATTTCACATAATTCAAGACATGATCCCTCCTTTGCCATAGATGCACAGACTCCCATTTTCCCCAGACCTCCAACCAATTTCCTAAAGGCAATGTAAGGGAGAAGGGCTCATTTCAGCTCATACCACAAGGTGCAGTCCACCAGAAGTCAAGGCAGGGGGGCTAAAGGAGGCTGGTCACTTTGAGTCTATAATGTATAAAACAGAGAAGTTAATGCTTGCTGTCAGTTCCTGCTTTTTACTTATAAATGCTAGGATCCCCTGCCCCTCGTCCACAATTAAGATGAGTCTTCCCAAACTGATTAATAATAATAAATAACCAAGATAAACCCATATGGGCACACCCAAAGATCCATCTCTCAGGTGATTCTGGATTTTATCAAATTGACAACTAACACTGACCACCACAGTGGTAGCCTTCCTTCAGTTGAATCAGATTCAGGGAAAATACCTGTAATTTCTCTTATCTCACTTACCTGTATCTCACACCAATGTCCCTTCTTGGAAATTCTGTCTCTTAAATTGCACTGACATCTGCACTTGTTACTCTGTCCTGTATATCCTGTTACTCTGATTCTCAAAATACTGCTGGGATAACGAGCAGTCACATGATAAATAGCTGTGATTGCAGAGCCATGATTGTGTCTCTTCCCATACTAGGTACATCCACCTACTGTAGTGTATATATAATTTTATGAGAAGCTCAGAACAAAGTTTATCTAATGATTTCTATATAATCACTAAAGACAATATATCATAAGGAAAAAAACTCTGTAAATTGGTTGCATTGTTACCTGGTAAGAACGAATACAATGCTTTCTATGAAATGCTAAAATACAATGTTCTTCATTAGTCTGATGCTTGTGTTGCTAGACAGTTCTGTAATTATAAATATACAAGTATACTCATAGTTCAACAATCTAGATCCAATCTACTCCATAGAAAATTAATGGCATACAGTACGTGTAATTTAAAATTTTAAAGGCGATAATATAAAAATCAGAAGAAAATAAGACAAAAGCTAGTTTTAACAATATACTTAAGCCATTATGCTATAATCCACAAGCAACAGCATTTTCAAAGGTAAAATATGAAAGAACTATATTCCAGTTCATTGTAAATTCAACCTGTATTGTGTCTGTCCAGCAGCTGCATGGGGCGAGTGTCTCCCAGACTGGACACCAAGGCTTCAGAGCCTTTCCACTATCACAGGAAGTTCTGATGCATCCTATCTTTAATGGAACTCCAATGAGCAGAGTCCTGTCATCTGGATGGGTCGGGTGTGGAGGTACAAATTTTCTTCCACAAAGTTAGAAAGAGATCTACTCCTAGAGAACACAACTCTGTAGAGGGGATCATTTTCATGAGAAATGTGGTTTCTCAAACACCCTTATGTTGTTCTATTGGCTCCCATAACAATGGGGAAGTCATCATAGAAAGAAAGGTACCTCTGCCCTCAAATTTGATTCTTTTGTATATGTTTTATAAGTATATGTGTTCATGTGTGAGGTTTCAATTGCAAATACCCAAGTGTTTGGGTACATGTGGATGTCTGGGGTCAAGATCAAGCCTGTCAGTCACTCTCCACCTTATTTTTTAAGATAGGACCTCTCGCTGATTTAGCTGGACTCTTGGTAAGCAACCGAAATGACAGATACCGCCATATCCAGCTTTTTACATGGATGCTGGGGATCTGAACTTTGGTCCTCAAGATTGCATGTCAAGCATGGTACCTGCTGAGCCAGCTCCCCAGCCCCCAAAGTTCAATTATTGGCTTCATTTTCTGGTGTGTGATACGAAGTGATCATTAGTCTGTCCACACCTAATGTTCTCATGCTAGCACAGCCAAGATGAGAGCTAAATAAGATGTATGATGAGCTCCCCGCTGACGCTCATAATCTCAAGTGTCCTTGGGGTCTCATCCTGAACTGTCATAAACATTTCAGGGCTGCCCTGAATAAGGATGAAGTGTGAGTGGATCGAGACATTCTCTTGGCAACATATCCACGTTCTGTTCTGTTCAGATAGCCATCCCTGCTTCCTTATGATGTTAATCCTCATCTACTCTGTGAGCTGCTGGGGCCTCTACGTGGCTGAATAGACTATGGCTCTGTGTTTGGATGTATTTCTATGACCAGGTTCAGAGTTCGAGACCTGTAAGCTGAAGTCATTGGAACCCCAGGATGTAAGGACTGCTCATTCAAATGTGCTCAAGAACATGACTCTACATGTGTGTATGTGTAGATGTGTACATGCAAACACATGCTTCTGTGGCCATGCATGTGTTGATACATACAGGCCCATGTATGATGCATATGTGTCTAGGCACGTATATTTATATAAAAATGCATATCTGCTCATGTATAGCTATATGCAAAATGAACATGTGAATGCATGCATGGGTGCAAACACATGCATTTGTGTGTACATATGCATATGTGAATGCATACACAGTGTCTGTGTGTTTTCAAAGTTTTCTGTACCCTTCATTGATCAGCTTACTGGCTGAGGATTCAACTTGACCTAGAATAAAGCATGCCAGGTGCTATGAACTTTGGCAATTTTTTCATCCCCTCCCCCCTTGTTTTCTTTCCTCAGATGAGAAGTAGAAGGTCCAGAGCAAGTGATCACTAAACTTCTGACCAGCGTAGAAGTTCTCTGCTTCAGTGAATCTGACATAGCCAAGGCCGTGGTTGACATTTATGCTATTACAGGGAGTCTGGGAATGGCAAACTATTTTAGCCTTTTGTGAAAATGATGTTCTTTAACTGACCCCTCTTAACAATCCCATCACACTCACCTAAGACTCTGGAAATGCATACAGTGAACAGACTACTAGGATGGCAGCCAGAAAGAGGGCGTACAATGTGTGTGTTATTCATCTAGTTACCCATGACTAAAATGAACATTCTTTGTTTCAGGAGGAACCACTTTCTACATGCTGGATATGGTAAATATTGATACTGACAATTACTAAGTAGCCCAGAAGAAGGGGAAGGGATAAGAGAATAAAAATTATTAGAACAAAGTTAGAACACATGCTTTACAGTGTGTTCTGCTATGGAAACACTGAGGTGAAAGTAGATAGACTAAGAATCTGCATAAGAGAGCAGTGATAATCTACCTCAAACAGGTACTTTGAGAATTCCTGGGGCCACAGAGGAAGAATACAAGGGAAATAACTCAATGGCCTTGGTTTTCCTTCAACCAGCCAATCATTGGATCGGTCAGGGTATGACCCACTGACTCCCACTCTGTCTTACCAAAGTTCTCCTACTTCCCATTCTCCTCTTAAAAGACTTATAGACAAGAGACTTGTGTGGAAGGTCACTGGGAAGACCTCTGACTGTGAAGCTCGAATGATCCCGAAGCCGGAGAGTCTAGAACTCACAGAAATGCTCCGGCACTGTGAGCGAGGAACTTCTAGGAGTGAGGAGGCTTAGGACACAGAGACAATGCTGCCAGACGCTGGTTTGGATAGCAGAGGCGTGCACTGTTAGCCTGCCTTCGTGCTTGTAGAAGGTGATCTCTTGCTGCCTAGGTGACGTGCCAGAGTCAGCAAAGTTCAGGCTTTTATATGTCCCCATGTGACTCACATTGGAGCACCGGACAGAAATCTCAGGTGATCTCTCGCTGCCTAGGTGACGTGCCAGAGTCAGCAAAGTTCAGGCTTTTATATGTCCCCATGTGACTCACATTGGAGCACCAGACAGAAATCTCAAGGTCCAAATCAGGAGCAGAAGGAGAGAGAGCACGAGCAAGGAACTTAGGACCGTGAGGGGTGCACCCACACACTGAGACAATGGGGATGCCCTACTGGAACTCACCAAGGCCAGCTGGCCTGGGTCTGGAAAAGCCTGGGATAAAAGTGGACTCTCTGAACATAGCAAACAATGAGGACTACTGAGAACTCAAGAACAATGGCAATGGGTTTCTTATCCTACTGCAAGCACTGGCTTTTTGGGAGCCTAGGCAGTTTGGATGCTCAACTTGCTAGACCTGGATGGAGGTGGGGGTTCCTTGGACTTCCCACAGGACAGGGAACCCTGATTGCTCTTCGGGCTGAGGAGGGAGGGGAACTTGATTGGGGGAGGGGGAGGGAAATGGGAGGCGGTGGCGGGGAAGAGACAGAAATCTTTAATAAATAAATAAATTTAAAAAAAAGAAAGAAATTATATAAAAAAAGAAAAGGTAGAAAATGAAGAGTTAGCATTTCGAACCCAGGTAGACTGTAAACATTCGACTCGCAGGTGTGCCACAATTCTGCCACTCCAGCAGCCAAACCGATTGTCCAGCACCACACTTTCCAGGCCAAGACACACTTGAGCCCCCATCTAATGTCTTGGCCCATTGTCTGTGGCTGCTCTTTCCCTCAGAACAAGTTGTATGTATCACCATGACCCCCAAACCTGTAGGACACAGGTCCCAGGACACAGACCTTCCTAGACAAGGAACAGATCCCCAAATCCATGAAGTCGGCTCCGTTTTGGCAATGACCTCGAGGCGTCACCTCTCCCCACCCCAAGAGATTTATAATTAAGCCTGCAAAAATTAAGAAATTAATATAAAGGCTGCCATGTTGCCAATGCTTTTATTATACTTTAATTTACTGGAAACATTTTCACACCACCCCTGGGGAGGAAGTGCAATGTAAAATTGCCAACATCACTCTTAAGAGCTGAAGTAAGCATTTCTTTCGCATCTTCCATAATCCTATTTTTTTTTTAAAGCTAGCAACTGGACAGGAAGTAAACCAACAAACAAAACAATCATATCATTCTAGATGTTCTCTCCTTGACATTTATAGAATATCTTCCCAAGTCATTCTACACTTTCCCTCATATTTTATTTACAGGTAAAGAAATACTAACCTACGCTCTGGAGCACACACTGTATATAACTCTAACTTATTTGATAGGTGTGGAGAGTTGGCTCAGCAATTAAGAGCTAATATTGCTCTTAAAGAGGACTTGAGTCTGGTTGCCAGTACTTATGTTGGGCAGCCTATAACTCCAGCTCCAGGGAATCTGACACTGTCTTTTGGCCTCCTTGGGTCCCTGCACTCACATGCACACACAGATACATACATACAGATAAGTAAAACATTAAACTAATTTTTAAGTCTTAAAAGAAACATTTGCCAAGTTATTAGATATTTTGGGTAGCTTCATAATCACCAAGAGAACAAAGGAGGTGATAGTTGGGGCATGAGAAGAGATAGAGGAAAGTCACGGTGTCATGTTCCCTAGAGAGTTTTGGGGTAAAGAGCTAAGGGGAGGCATACCAGAGAACAGAAGGACCAGGGTTCACGTCTGAGCATGGACCCCTCCAGCACTGCTATGCCAAACAACATACTAGATCTTCACTTTTTGCATCTTTCAAATGTGATAGTGACCAATCTACCTCATACATGTATTACAAGTAGGAATTTAATAACATACATGAAGAGGCTTTTTTCAACTCACATGGCAAATTTCTGTTGGTGGAGATTCTGTGTGGAGATGCCTGATGAGCTTCCCATATCTGGAATGCTTGGTACTCAAAGTGTCTAGGATTGGGAGCGATTTCCTTTAAGGAATACCCAGTGGCCTCTAATGTGATATTTGGGGGATGGGACACACATTCTCCACACAACATTCATTATTTCTGTTTCATAGATGATCTCTTACAAAGCCTAACTTTTCTACTAATGACATTATAATGTCTCTCAAAGTTTCAATGTAGGATATTTTTTTCTTTAAAATTCTGACATTTAGATCTGGGATACTAAACTGCTCTAAACACACAGCCAGCCTATAGGACAGAGAACTGAGGACAACACACTCCTTGACCTTAGATCAGCCCCATCTGCACTGCTCCATTAGGTGTGACCTGCAGCCTGGGGCCAGGAGAAGACTTCCACATAGCATTTGATGTTCTAGGTTCTGAGCTCTGGGTTCAAATTTAGACCAACACTCTCACTAGCAGCAACAATAAAAACCAGTTCTACTTGTTGGTCTCTGTTGAGGTCGCCATCCCATCAGAATGGAATGTGACTCACTTCCTGGAGGTGGTTTCTCAAGTGGAAAGGAAAAATTTCCTTGTGGGTACTTGATATGTGGCCAGAAAAAAACTCTGAGGTCCTGAAACTAGATGCTGGCAAACACACAGCACGATGATCTGAACGTGAGTGAGTGCCCTGGCTCAGTAAGTTTGCCCAGAGCTACCTGCTTGGATGTACATTCCTGTTACATAAATCACTGCTGGGGACGGGGGAAGGAAAGCCTGTGATGTCTACAGCAACTCAACATCAGGCACACATCTTCTAAGAAATGGGATAACATGCTATGAGGGGCTGTAAGTTTGCTCTCGTCCTCCATTAAAGGTTGCGGACACAGAGAGGCAGTTGAGCCCTCATTACAGAACATTTACTCCCCACTGGCAAATCTGAGGTGACATCACTGGCTTTGAGTTTTCAGAGTGACTTCAAAATGTGACTTTGCAGTTCCTCCTTGCTGATTAATAGCCTCTTTTGGTAATTAGCATATGAATCCTTTTTTTTTTTTTTTTGCCCCCAATACTGCTTTGATTTCTGTATCAAATATCAGCTTTGGCAAAACTAGTTATGGCTAACTAATAGAGACTTGAATGGAGCTCCATTTTCAAATTTAAGTATATTCATAATGGCATGCCTTGTCTTTTAAGTAATTGTCACGTGAGCATGAAAGCCCCAGACCCATTGTTTATAAAGTAGCTGCTGCAGACCGTTATAAACCACCATGGCATCATTGTGACACAAGTCAAATGTTTGCATGATGACAGTTCCAATGTGACTGCAGTGTTACTGTGGTGATTAAAGACACCATTTTGGCCATTATGGCATCACACATGGTTAATATGATACCATTAAACGGATACACGAGAATGACAGAGAATCTTCCCTTAGGAAAGTGAACCTTCCCACAGGCTTCTGGAAACCTTCCAGGTTCATGTCTTTGGCTGGAGCTTATCACATGACTGCTCCCAGATGCGCAGGAAGTTTGCAGTGCAGACATCTTGATAATCACCTTGCCAAGTGGAGCCCATCTGACTGAGAAGCATGAGGTAACGGTCAACCTAGTACCAAGATAAAATGCACTTTCTATAATATGCCCATTCTTGGTTATGCCAATCAATAAGAGCTTTGGTATTTACAAATACAACCTGGTCATTGTGTTTATTTGGAGTATATATACATTGTCTCAGCAATCCACGGAGAAGGTATGAACGCTCCCTTAGAAGAGTCACACCTCTCCTGTGCCTTGGCGTGTTGCTCCTGTTTCTCCTTCCACAAGAACACCATTGTATCCATTTGGAGGTATTGATTTTAATCAATCACAACATACAGTCCCCTCAATCAATAGAAAAGGTACAAGCAGAGAAGAGAAACTGTAAATCACTGCTATTTCTCCTCGTCAGGGGACTTACTCTTTGCTTTAATTCACTGGCTCTATTGTACATGGACGTGGCTCAAATTCAACCACTGCACTTATAACCAAACTCATAGGCACCTTCGCCTCAACGCTGCCACACCCTGGGTGCTTAGTCTCACAGTACTACTCCTATAAAGGCCTTTGGATTTAACTGCGTTTTATCAGTATGCATACTTTAGCAAGGGGCAGACTGAGACTGAGGGTCTACACCAAGGTTTAAAGTTCCAATTTCCATTCCTATAATATTAAACCTCAGATTTGAATTCGACCAGGCTACAATTTTATTTGAGCTCATCAAGTTTATGCTAAGAGTCCCAACATTATGTTCTATAGTTTGGAACCTCTGTGCTAAGTTTAGCAGTGTCAGAAGTTACTTTTGAATATCAGGCCTAGTGGACACTTCTCCTGAGTCACGTGGGTGGAAGATATGATCTGGAGCATCGCCAAAGTGAGTCTGAGCTGCATGGCTCCCAATACATCTGCAGCATCACTAGCATATAATGCAGCCAAAGGACCCTGGTTGAAGGGCTGACATGGAGAAGATGATGGAGCTATGGAATCAGCCTACTGAGATTCAAACCAACACAGGCTGACCAGATCAAAATTTCAATGCCTGGGTCTGGTGGATGGCTTGTCATGTAAAAGCACTTTGGGCATGTGACCCAAAGTGAGAGGAAGGAGCAGGCTCCTGAATGCTGCCCTCTGAGCTCCACACCTGTGCTGTGCATGCGCATCTATGCATCACAACACAGTAACGATGATAATAATAGTAATAACAGAAGGAATAAGAATTCCATTTAAATGTGCAAGTCCCAGCTTCCAAATGCACAATATTGAAGGGAAAGAATCATGTGCTCTTTGAGCAGCATAGAAGGAAGCACAGGAAGAAAGTTAGAGCACTTAGACCACAGAAAAGGCCACATGAACTGGAGACTTAGCATGTGAAGCCCTTGCTTTCCTGGTGAAAACTGAGGACAGAGCAACCATCTTCCATGATTAGAGGACTGAATGAGGCAACATGCAACAGGGGTTATAAAGGTTTTCCTTCTGTTTTGTAAGCTTTATTTTATTTGTGTGTGTATGTGTACATATGTATGCATGTATGTAGGAGTGTAGATGCCCACAGAGGCTAGAAGAGGCCATGGAACCCCTGGGAGCTGGAAGTACAGATGGTTGTGAGCTGCTTGGTATCAGCCCTGAGAACCAAGCTCCAGTCCTCTCAAGAGCTCTAACTCCTCACTCCAGCCCCATTAAAAGTGATTAGGTGGACAGCACGTGCTCACTAAGTTAGCAGTCATTGTCATCATTGTGGCATCTATATGAGCATCTATATCTAACATCAAAGATTAGTGGAGAATAGACACTAGAATAAGAGAATCAAGGATTTTTTTTTATAGCACCACAGAGGAGACGTGTAGTGTGTCTGTGAAGCACACGCAATGCATGCCAGCTTCAGAAGCTTGTTTACGGAGGATCTCCGCGAACTGAAGCAGAGGGCATAACCAAGTCTTGCTAATTAGCTGCATCGCCTTATGCCATGGGGCTCAATGCCTCAGGCCCGGCTGTTGCTTCCAGGAGCTGGAGCTGCAAAGTCAGCTAGAATTGACACCCACATGAAGGAGAAAGAGAAACAGGGAAGGGGAAGGTGTGGCTGGAGTACCCAGGATGCAGAGAAGCAAAATCTGGGGTTCTGAGTGTCCCACAAAGCCATACTCAGTCACATTGGTTGAGAAAATTTGCCTTTTAGTCTGTTCCTTTGTCTGGGACAGCTGGAAGATGGGCAGCCTATTGTCATCTCTTGGTCCCTAGAGCTTGTATGCTGTTCTCAAACCAGATTGGAGAGCAGGTTTTCTCATAAGGCAAACAAGCCTCAAGAGCCTTTGATCCAGCCTGTCTATTGGAGAAGGGGACTTGCTCTTTCCTGGTCTTCAAAGATGTGGCCTTTATTTGGCATTTCTCCATCTCAATTTCAACTCATTTGAAACAATCCACCCCAGGGAGGGCTTGCATATGTCTACTGCTGTGGTGGCACAGGAGAGCTGGAAGCCATGGCCAGGGAGGAATCTGAGCTAAGCTAGAAAATAACAGAAAGGTGTCCAACTCTGTGCTGATAGAGAAAGACATAGGCCCATGGAAACTGGTCTCAGTATGTAATGACGTCATCATTCATTCCCAGAAAGGACAAATGAGGCTAGAGAAGAGGGTGAACCCCATAGTCACGATGTCCACAGCCAAGCTCCTATCCTCAGCACCAGAGAGGAGTGAGTTTCTGAATGCCCATGCTTTCCTTCCCCATGCTGGGATAGTAGCGGTCTCGCTGGTGCATATCCCAGCATTAGCACTAACACCTCTATGCCTAGAAGAGCAAACACACAGGCTATGCTAATTCAGCACCATTTGTACTATCATTATTTGGTCTGCTGTCCCGGTAAGTTCCTGAAGGACTCACACAGCACAGCACACAATGAAATGTTAAGGACTGTAAAGGGTTCAGCTTGTGTGCCTCACAAGCCAGTGTGCTGGGAGGAAATGGATAGATATGAACTCCTAACTTCTGGAACCCAGTTTTCTATGGGATCCAAATGGGCTTTTGCAGAACATTGTCTCTACACACCTGAACTGAAGTAGAGATTCATACATGAACAATGTCACTTGGTAATGTTCTCTGGTGTCCCATTGCACAAACTGGGTCTGAGGGACTTTGCTGTCATCACTTATGAATAGACTAAGAGAGGACCCTCAGAGCACAGGGGCCTGTCCAGCATACACACTCAGCCTACGTAGCATCTGCTAGAGCATGTTGACAGGCAGGTCTTGGACAGTTATTTTTTTGGAGAAGCTCAGACACTAGGAGGTCTGGCTAAGATCAAGACAAAGCCCCTAATTTTGGAAAAGCAGTTTTAGTGATTGCTAAATCCTTGAAAATCAAGGTAAATAATATTTTAATGCTTTTAAAAAGATGAATCCACCAGCAGCAAATATCAAAAATTTAATTCAGTCAGACGAGGTGGTGTATATTCCCAATTACTTAGGAGGCAGAAGCAAGAGGATCACAAAGTTCAAAGTAAGCCTGGGCTACAGAGTGAATTCATGGCTAGCCTAGGCAACATAGTAAGGACAAATCTCGAATCAAAAAAGTAAGTAGAAGGCAGGGGATGAAACTCACTAACCCAATTCAGCATGGCTTATCAGGAAAAATAAATAAATAAACATATTCTCCAAGTAGAAGGTCAAACATCAGCCTCGCATGGCCCTTTAACTAGAGAGAGAGAGAGAGAGAGAGAGAGAGAGAGAGAGAGAGAGAGAGAGAGAGAGGAGCGTTTCAGCATAAAAAAAATTCCTGGTTGCCTGTTACTGGCAAGTTACACCATTGGTGTTGCTGGGTGAAATGCGTCTGATTGATTGATGTGTTATCACCTCTTACAGGTGAATTATCTCTGGAATGCCAGCTATTATAATAAGTGCTGAGCTTGTCTGACCAAGCCCATCATTGTTTCCTCTGCCAGGCCCATGTAGGAGGTGCATCAGCCTGATGCCAAGTGCTTGCTGTTAATCATCCAGTCTGCTCTCAGGAGGCTATTGTGAAGACACATACATGCATGGGTGTGTAGATGCCTCCTGGGTAGCCTTATCTCTAACTTCTTTAAGAAATAAGAAACTCAAGAAAGTAACTTTTGCATGTATTCACCACCAGATTTATCAAGTATCCTGTGCTCTTCACTGGTTCCTGAAAGCTTGTGTATTGGAAAATTGATGTACAATGGATGGTACCATTGGACAGCTGCAGAAACTCTAAGAAGTGGGGTTTAGTTAGAAGAAGCTGGGGACTGGACACAAGCTCTCCAGGGGTTCTCTTTGCTGCCTCTCTTTTCGGGTCTGCATGTATTCTCTCCCTTTCCTCTATATTTCCCCCTCCTCCCCATATCCCTTTCTCTTCTTGTTGCTTCCCATGTGCTCAGCAGCTTCCTTCCGCCCATGCTCCCTACCATATAGCTGCGCCTTTCCACGGGTCCAGAATACAATGGCCTAAGTGACCATGGACAGAAACATACCCAAGTGCCATCCAAAATCCTCCTCCTTTAAGTTTATGTCTGCTCTCTCCTAAGTTCCTAGGGCACTCACACAGCACATGATAAGAGCTGTAAGGGATGCAAAGTGTCCAGGGACAGAAAATTACCTCACACCAACTGTTTACAACAACCAGAAAACAGAACTCAGTACCATGGCTACTGCCAGAGGAGCCGTGGAGTAACTTATAACAGGAACATAATTCTGACCCATTCTGCAACACCGACAAGTTTTCCCTATAATAAGCCTCCAAATGAAGAGTGAAGTGTTCTGCCTCCATAAAGGGAAAGTCAAAGAACTGAAGTGATGGATGCTGAAAGCAGAATGACAGGGATCTGCTGGGGAATAGAATATTCGCTGCACTATGTAAGGATCTGCTACATCTTTTAATGCTGAATTTGTTTAACTGTGTAAAGATGTATCATGTGTCAAGTCTCTGTGTCATGATTTGGGGGCTAGCGGTCCAAGAAAGCAGATTGTATTTGTTATATATAATATGGGGCACACATTTTTACCTGGGACCTGAGAAAGTTTAAAAACAAACAAGCAAACAAAAACTTAACAGTGCTTCCTAGTAGCCTGGTGCTTCCAGCATACAGAGGTGTGGCTCTGCCATATGGTGAGCACTTGAGTAGTTGGAGCATCAAATAGAAACAACAAGCTAAAAAAAAAAAAAAAAAAAAACCCTGCCATAGTGTAGGCAACAACTTCCTAGAGCTAGGGCAGTTAAATACAGCTCCTAGTAAAATGTAGCTCCCAGTTAATTGAAGCTCTCGGCCAGGCCCATGGAGCATAAGGCTCAGCTCTCATGACACAAGTGGGGCAGAGCCAGTTGTTAGTGCAAAGTCTATTAGCAATTTAAGATTTGGCTCATGTAGTCAGAAGGGTCAGAGCAATGCAGTAAAGACAGATTCAGATTGGGGGGAAAAACCCTCTAAACAGGTTATAGTGTGCTTTAAAATGTGCTTAGGCACTTTAGAAAGAAAAGAAAATGGGTATAGACAGTCATAGGGAAAAGTAAATAGTTTAAAAATAATAAAGTGAAGTTTTTTTAAGAGAGAGTAAAGTAACATAAAGGAAAAAAAGCTATGTAAAGATGGGAAATACAGAGAGAGTATGGATCCTATATGGTGTTGTGTTGCCTTTGAATTTTTGAATGCTGATGAGCAAACAGCAGTTGCTAAGAGACACTGGACTGTAAACTGGACTACTGAATTAAACCAGCCTAGGTACTTTTGGAATGTCTCAACTTTAAAATGGCACTCAGAAAATGTATTACGGGAGAGGTTATGCTTTTGTTTCTACAGGAAATGAAAGGCTGAGGATTTCTTCAAGATTAATAGAGGTCAGATTTGATAGTGGGAGACCTCCTGAACATCTTGGTTACAGACATAAAGAAATAAACCAATGGGGGGAGTACAAGACAGGTGGCATACAACACCAAAGGTTATAACTAGTTTTCTCAAGACATAACCATTATCCCAAATTTCTCAGGGCACTTTTAGGATGCTGTCACCCCCCAGACAAAAGGAAGCAGTCTAAATAATACAATGCCTATATTCCTAAAATGTAGGATGGGTGATTTTGGGTCATTAGGTAGATGGCCACATGGATGATCATATGGATATCTGTCATCATTTAGGAGGAATAAAGGAATATAGGCAACTATTAACCTCAAATATTTTATACAGATATGAATTTTGGTATATTGATACAAATTTAAGTTTATTTTTGTTTACAGTATGTATATTCTACTCTTGTTTGGGGTATTCTGCTTATGCAGCTCATTAAAATAGTAATGTATAATTAAGAAATACAGGTTAGTAGTTAGTCACCTATACCAATCAAACTTGTAGTTATGTTAGGTATGTTTTGAAGATCATACTGAAATATATTTTAGATAGATAGAAGGCCTTCAAATACTTCAAAGACATATAGAATATAGCAATTAAAGTGTGTTTTCTTAATAAAGGGTTTTTCTTGACTTTGAGGCATGTCTGCTCCTGACAGCACCAGTCTAGTTTAGAAAAGGAATGATGAACATCAAAGAACCTCCATATGGTGTTTTCTTTCATTGTGGCAATGCTAGTCATTTGGGCAAGAATCTGTCCTTGCTTTGACTGCTGACATTATAACATCCAAACTGGACATGCCGAACTCAAAGGAAAGTGAATGCAGAACTTTACCAAAATAAAGTGGGACAGCCCTTCAAAATTACTGCTTCATAGAAAAGTCTGTCAGATATTCTTGGTCTATAGGTCAAAGAGGGATGCCACAACGTTGCAGAGGAAATTTGAGTGACTAACCAGGAAGCCAGATGTCTCTGTTATTTCTGTAGTTTTGGAAGTGTCTTGCACTGTACTTCAAGTTTAATCAGTACTTCTGAGATCTTTGATTGAGTTGAAGACTAGCCATGGTTTTCCTTAGCTATGACAAAGGTAAATTAGATATAAAACTTTGGACTCACAAAAATAGGATAAATAATAAAATATTTTTTTCTGAATATGCCAAATACAAATGGACTGGATATTATAACTGTAATTTTTACTTTATAATTGTTCTTATTGTTAAAGTTAAAACATTTCCTTTTTATTTAGCCAAAAAGGGGAAATGTCATAAAATAAAATGTTTGTTTAATTAGGTAAAAATGGGTTAAAATTTTTTATGCTGCATTTGTTTAACTATGTAAGGATGTGTTACTTAATAATATCATGGTTTGGTGGCTGGCAGTCTAAGAAATCCAGCTATAGGGATCAGGAAAAGGGGATAAGGCAATTTGTATAATGGTTAGAGTTTCAGATGGACAAGATAAAAAAAAATTCTGGAAATTTATTCCTTGAAAATACACATATCTTAACTATTAAAATTGCATTAAAAATAGTTGAGAAAATGAAGTTAAAGCTGGTTTTACTATAATTTCTGTAAGCCACAGTGTCACTAAAATGATAGCCCTCTACCCTCTGATCCTTTATATCCATTGACAGTAGTCTCCCGTGCAAGAGCTGTCTAGGAGGGCTATATGTTCACATAGTCTCCCTGCATCTCAAACCCATTTAACTTCCACCATCCACTCCACAGGAGTCGCTATGCACAAGTCTCCACGGTCACCACAGGTGATCAGATCCTTCTCTGTACCCACTCTTAATCCACCTCATTCCTTTTCCCTCCACTTTCTCTGAGAAAAGACTTATGGCTTCTCTTAAAACATCCACATTATACCCCTGTTTGCATCTTCCAAAAACAGTGCCTTCAATAGCCACCGTCTCCTCTGTCCAAGACTGCTGCACTGGATTCTAAAATAGTTTGTTTCCATTGCACCCTTCCCCCACTCTGTGTTCCTTTTAACAGCTGGTCATCTTTAAGTAATGTAAAGTGGGAAGACATACTGCCTCTTCAAACCCTCCAATGTTTGCCAAGAACACACACACACACACAAATACACCATGCACACAAGCACACACACACACCATATACACACAAGCCTACATATGCACCTATATAGATATATGCCCAGAATACACACACAACATGCACACAGACGACATACACACACACACACACACACACACACACACACACACAAACACACACACCCTACTCTTCACAGCCCCATGAGCTCAGCAGGACCCCACATTCTAGCCTCTTCCTTCCCCTCCTCTTGTTTCCCCCTCCAGGCAGTTTCACCTCTCCTGCTGTCCACATTGCTCTCCTCCTGCTGTTTCTGTGCCTGGCCTTTCCCTTTTATTTCTACACCAGGCTATTGGTGAATTCCCATGATTTCCCAGAAGAATCCCAGCCCAGTTAACAGTTATCTGGCCTTGAGCACCGACCTCTCTTCTTTCAGCCTCTGTCCATCCAATACTGTTTTCTGAGCATTTCCTTCTTCAGTACACCGGGATTTATTCATTCACAAAATGGCCTGATAGATTATATTGACCTTTTAAGTCAAGAATTAGATGCATCCTCATCATCACTATATCTCCAAGACAACAGAAATCAGCCCCTGTTGTCGTTGGTTCTGTTTGCCAGTTTGATGGGTTAAGAAACACACAAAAGAGGGGTGCTCAACCCTTTGACATTGGAATTTTGCTTGGCCACATTCATAGCTATCCTGTGAGCCTCATGAATCACTGACTGCAGGGTGACCACCCTTGACTGAGGATCTTAAGTTGCCAGTGAGATACACCTGTGAGGCTCCAGGGTGAACACACCTGGTTTAGAATGTCAGTGAGACACACCTGTGAGGCTCCAGGGTGAA
>NC_022014.1:7680019-7739601 GCF_000317375.1 Microtus ochrogaster | reverse complement strand
AGAATGTCAGTGAGACACACCTGTGAGGCTCCAGGGTGAACACACCTGGTTTAAGATGACAGTGAGACACACCTGTGAGGCTCCAGAGTGAGCACACCTGGGTTAGGATGTCAGTGAGTGTGTCTGTGAAGGTGTTCTCTGAGCATATGGACTAAATGATGAACTAAACGAGAGAACCCACTCAGAATGTGGGTAATCCCATTCCACAGAAGTATGTGTCTGAATGAAAAGGGTGGAAGACAACCAGAAGAGCCCTGGGATTCCCTTTCCTCTACCTTCTGGGGTTCTAACATGTGAGAGAGTCGCTGTTACATGCTGCTGCAATTGGTCACAGCAACAAGAAACTCATACAGTCTGCAGCAAGGATTTCTTGAAGGAACCTTCTGAACAATCTATGGTTGTGACATGGGGTCAGGGGTAAAGTGTATGTTTACACCTACATGCCCATATATAAATCCTGGTGCCTGTTCTGGGTGAAAGAAACCTCATAGCCCACAGCCCTAACACTTGAGCATGCCCTGCCTTGTTGGCACAGACCCTTACCTCCTTTCTATTGAGTCTGGACTTCCCAGGTGGGCACTTTTCTCAGACTTCCTTTGAGGCTACAACTTGGACCTACACTGGCTAATGGGTGCCTTGGCATAGATGTGAGCACAGCTCTCCCTCCCCACCCCAAAGTTCCCATGCTCCATCCTAATATGATGTTGCTAAGAGCTAGCACATTTGGGAGCCAACTAGTTCATCAAGGTGGAGCACTAGTGTGCTTTGCTTAGTAGCCTCTCTAAAGAGACACAACCGGTGCTGCCATCGTTTTTGTCTTTTTTTTTTTTTTGCAACAGCTATTATCTTCAGCTACCAATTGATGTGTCTGGATTCACCTGATAAGGACTGACTGTGGATATATCTGCAAGGGACTGTCTCTGATGATTGATGAGGTGCTGGTGGTAGGATGTGTCTCCCACTGAAGGTAGCACCATACCTAGGCTTGTAGAACTGAGCTGCACACAAGTTGCTAGTTCTGTGTAAGCCTTTAAGTGGACCAGCAAGCAGCATCCTCCAAAGTTCTGCCTTGAGCTGTTGTTCTGATTTACCTCCGTGATGAATTGTGATGTAGAAGTGTAAGCCAAACGAAAAGTTTTCAAGATGCTTTGGTCATGGAATTTATCACAGCAACAGAATGGAACTAGAATACAAGCCCTCAGCAGACATGGAATCTGCAAGAGCCTTGACTTTCCAGCTTCCTAAAACACGAATAATAAACTCATACTGTTTTGGAATTACTTCATTGCAGAAATATTTTTTTAAACACCTTGAAAAAATTAAGACTATCTATCTTCACAGGGAGGTCAAAGATTGGATGCAAGAAGCCGTTGAACAAACACCACTGGGAAGAGACAGCTATGAGGCAGGAGGTGCTGTGTTGAGAGATGAAAGGGTATAAGCCATCCAAGTTTCGCTCTCAGAGTATTGTGGGGAAACAGCATTCCCATCTTCATTTCAGATGGATTTCCTAGTCTGTAAAGTCTATAAAGTGTGGTTTGTGGCACCCATATATTTTGGATACATCGTATTTTCCCTGGGACAGTCCTGGATGACAGAGTTGACACAACTGTGTCCTTGCAACAAAAGGTCTGAGGAAAACCAGAGGTGGCAGGACTTGTTTAAGTATATTAATTTGGAAGGACATGGTATAATAGAACAGTTTACCTCATAGGAAGGAAGGAGGAAGGAAGGAAGAAAGGAAGGGAGGGAGGGAGGAAGGAAAGGAAACAAGGAGGGAGGAAGGGAGGGAGAAAGGGAAGGAGGGAAGAAGGGAAAGAGAGACAGTCAACAGTGGGAAAGACAGAGAGACAGACAGATAGAGACAGAGAGAAAGAGACTCTGTTAGCAGGCTTTTTCCTTTTCTTTATTATATTTGTGTCTATATGAGATGGTGTTGATCCCATTCAGTATGGCCCCTCTTTTCTTATTCTCTCTAGGAAAGAAGAATCCTTTCTAGAGATCCCCCAATATAATCTTGACTAATCTCATAGGTTTTCTCAAGTCAATCAAGGGGACTGTTGAAATGAATCCCGCTGAGGCCCCATACTAAGAATACAATACTCACCTGAAACTAGAGCCTCATTTGGGCATAGACTAAGGGGCACCAGAAGACTGGTGATCATGATGAGTCCCATATGTTCTAATAAAGCTCCTATAAAATATGCATAATAATCAAAATGCCAAAGCTTTTAATGAAAGTAGATTCCCTGTTCCCATATGACTCTTTCCCACTTACATTACCACAGGCTGAACCCTAGCCTAATTGATATTGTTGAGTAGTTGCCTAAAGCATTTTTATCCCTAAGTCCCAAGTTCTTCACTAGTCCTCCACTATTATCTTTATTGTTCTGGTAACACCCCTGAAACTTAGAGAAAGGGTAAGTGATGGGATCTGGGCTTGGCAGCTAAACAGATCCTGGAAGAGTTCAAGGTTGATGTGTTTTACTGATCCCTTAGGAAGTGTCTCTTCCTAGTAGTCTTGGTGACATTCAGATGGAAGCTAATTTAGCTGTCAGGGGGAAAGGCAAGAGATTCCAACATTCTAATTTTGCTCTCAAATCTTCCCTCTCTCAAAGTGTGATTACTGAATGCCTATTTGTCTGGGCATCATAGTAGGGTTATTTCTTGTTTATATCAATCTTGACATGGAGCCAAAGTCATGAGTGGCCCAGCAGCCACAAGACCTAATGGTTTGACCAAAATGAATCTGAATGAATGCATTTAGCATTAATGAAGGGATCACTGAGTTTTCAAAAAAGAAAAAAAATGGCAAAGAGAAGAGATCTAACCAGTTGCTGGCAGAGCGCTGGGCGAATGTGCTAGGTGGTAGGCAGGTAGATCCTTGCTGATTCTCTGAAGTCCGTCAGGATTCAGTGTACTGTGTCATTACACACTGGTGCTGCCAGGTAGGAGGAGTCATGGTGTACACCTTCATGTCATCCCAAAAGCTGTTCTCACATGTATCCTAAGTCTAACTTCTTGAAGGAACATGGAATTGGCCATTAACCAAAGTCAGGGAGACACCAGGTTCTCACTCAGGGGAGGGCAGTGGCCAGACCCTCTCAGAGGTCAAGGATCCTAGGTAAGAGTACAAAATAAGCAACCAAAGGAGAAGTCCCAGTGTGGGGAGGACAGAAAACAGAAAGGAAAGGCAGCGTTTTTATCATTCCCATTGCTTCTAACTTTGTCGGGCTTCTTTTCAAAGATCCTCTCTTGGAGTGACAGCCTGCCTGGGGGCTTTGCAGAGTTAAGTGTGTCATCCCTGCTAAGACTGTCAGTCATTTTGTACTGAAAGGGAGCCAGAGGAGACCCAGGGAGATGAGGTTCCAACCCCATGGCCAAAGGGAGCCGCATCTGTGCCCCAGCTGTGTGGACCACGACCCTTGAACACAGCATCCTTGCTAGAGGCTCACTCTCTTGTTCATCCCAGAGTCAGATACCACTTCCTTTAGCCCTGGGAGCTTGCATGGCTTCCTTCCAACTGCAGACTCAGCACCATCCTGCTGTCATCAGCGGAACTGCCAGGCTCTCTCACAGCATGTCAGCCTGCTGGCACCCCAGGCACTGGAACGGTTGGTGGGAGGAAATGGAGCAGGATGAGGGGCGTCGTTGTCAGACTGACAACACAAGTCTTCAAAGGCAGGCCTGGCTGTTTCTACGGTCCTCGGTTCTTATACTCTTAATCTTACAGACTGGTTACCTCCTGCCTCCAATGTATGCTCCCCAGAGCCTTTTCTTGCCTTCAGATGAATATAGGCAGCTAGGCACTTTGACCAAGGACCTACCAAGTCCAATGTCTTGGTTCAAGCTCTTGAAGAGACCAAAGGCATTTCATAGTACATACCTACCCATCCTGAGCAATCTTCACTGAGCATGAAGAGGAGAGATGGACAGAGAAGCAGAAGAGTGATTCTACAGGGAGCTGTGCAGCGAGAGCTGTATTATACAGCAAGCAGAGAGCTTCTGCTCCCCACACCCCACATCCCTTCAGGTCTTCCCACTACTCTATTTCAGGCTATACATCACTACCGCATGTACTAATTGCTAAGTAGTCTTCCCAAAGACTTGTGAGCACACTCTGTTTCTATGCTCAGAACAATGATCTCCTCAATCCCACCATAGATAGATAGATAGATAGATAGATAGATAGATAGATAGATAGATAGATAGAAGATAGATAGATAGATAGATAGATAGATAGATAGATAGATAGATAGATAGATGGTAGAAAATAATACAGAAACACACACAGAGAATGTTAGAAAGACAGGTAAAATTTATATGATAGACACAGAGAGATAAATAGATAAGTAGACAATAGAAATAGAAAAAGGAAGAATGGGAGAAGGGATTTATTTATAAGCAAGATATATTTGATATGACAGGCCAATGGATGAATGGGTAAATGGAGGATAGACATATATTAGATAGTTATCCAGCTGATGAATACAAAATGTATAGATCAATAGATATAGGCAATAATTGGCTTATAGATGGAGATAGATGAGATAACAAATAACAGGTAAACAGGAAGCTAGAAAATAAAAAAAATGTGTGTGAATAGAAAATGGTTGCAAAAAGAGATTGATAATAGATGATTGATGGGCAAATGCAAATATATGAGATAAAAAGGTAGAAGACATAGATGATAGATAGATGTATGACAGATAGATGATAGATAAGATATTTATATTTCATCATCTCTAAAACCCAGTTACTTCATAATTTAATCCCTCCTTTGGAATCTCACCCTTCCCCTTCCCCTCCCCCTCACCAACCTAATGATCCATTTGCTACAGCATTGACAGTAAAGATGATCGTCTTGATAGTAAAGATACTCGCCCTTTGCTCGATCCTCATTGACAGTAAAGATGCTCACCCTTTGGCTCAGCCAGCATCCTTGGATACCCATCTCTGAATATGGTGTTACTAAGAGCAGATGATTCCTGCCACTCTCTGCTTCTTGGTGTGTTGGGATGTGAAGAGCCTCTGTCAGCCACTCCTAGTCACCACCTGAACTGCTCTACTCTGCCTTCTCCACTATGGCAGGCTAAACCCCTCCAAAACTATGAGAAAAAGATCTTTCATCCCCGACATCATTTCTGTCAGAAAATGCACTTTCCTTCCATAATGGAACCCAAGCTAAACCTCAACTTGGGACTAGGGTCACTGAGATGGGCCAGGGGGTAAAAGGGTCTTTCTGCAAAGCCTGAAAAGCAAGTTCAGGCCTCTGGAAGCTTCATGGTAAAAGGACAGAACTGGGTCCAGCAGGGTGTCCCCCAACACATACACGTGTACCATGGCACACACGATAAATGCATACACACACCAGCTAACTAAAAACATAATATAAAACTTCAAAGGACCTGGCTCTAAATCTCATGCATGATGTTAATACATTCAACTTCTATTTTCCTACTTTTCTTTGGGCAAACTACTTAATATCCCTATGCTTTAGTTTCTTAGCCTATGCAATGGGGAGATTCAAAGGAGCAAACTATAGTAAAAATTAAGTTACTAAGTATAAGTGGGTTTGTAGAGTTCTTATTACATGAAAACTATAATGAAGAATTAGCTAGAACTCTTCACCATTCAACTCAGTGTATTTTAAATTCTGAAAATATGCTTGTTCCTTAGTTGCTTGTCACACTGCTGTGATAAAGCCAGAAAGAGTTTATTCGGAGCCAAGCCTGTGAGGCTATGACCCATCATGCAGAGAAGGCACAGTCACAGGAGAGTGAAGCAGCTGTCACGTTGCACATACAGACAGGAAACAGAGTGGGTGGGTGCATGTGGGGTGCTGGTGTTGTTTGCTTCCTCCTCTCCTCACTTATCAAACAATTCATTCCATGACCCCAGCCCATGGGATGGTACCAGCCACATTCAGGATGGCGTTTTCCTCTGTAGTTGCCTGGAAATACTTCCATAGACAATCTTGAGGTGAGTCTCCTACATGATTATAAGCCAAGTTGAGAAAGAATATTGATCCTCACAGACCCTGTACTCATATTTAAAAAAAACTCCATAAAATTTAGATTTGTCTATATTAGGTCCTTCTCGTTTCAAATCTTTATTGATTACCCCAAAGTAGGCAAAATGTAAAGCCTTTTATTTAGCAATTTATTCCACCCTATCTCAAATATTTCCCACAGGGAAGCCTGGATCAACCTATCTGATGCTCCAGGAAGGTGTCATAGTATCCTCCCACCAGACACTAGGGTGGCATGGACATTTAGAGACAATCACTTGCCAATCAGTCATTCCAAATGCCACTTATCAGCACCTAGTATGTCCCACGTGCTGTGCATTTCATTCGATCTTCCAAGGGATTGACCTGGATTAACTTTACAAAGAGGAAACCATACTTAATGAGGTTAAGTGGTGAGGGAGCCAGGATCTCACAGCGGTGGGTGGGCAGGGATTTCAATTCTCATCTTTCAGACCAAGGCATTCGCAGCTTTAAGATTTTTTTGCTAAGAAGCACTGAAAGGCTTCCAGCAGGAGTTGGGGAAACAGTGCCTGTGAACCACGTTTCAGGAAGGACACCCTCTGTCACTGCAAAACCCCAACCCCCTGGGACAAGGATTTTTTTTCAACAAGCAGCTAATAGACTAATCTGTAGAGCAATATTGGGTTTATAACAGACTGAGTGGGAAGTATAGAGATCTTTGTCCCCACTGTACTAAAAAGGTACATTTCCCTTATGACTAGCAATTTCCACTACAAATGTAGAGTGCTACGTTTGCTAAAACTGATGAGCCTACATTATAGGTCATTGTCATCTTAAGCCCATAATTTACAATCAAGGCTCAGTCTGTGTACTTGATGAATTTGGGTGAAGGAAGACGGACAGAATGCTCAAGTTGGTGTACACCTATAAATTTAGTACTTGGGGGGTGGAGGCAGAAGGATTAGGAGTTCAAGATCATGTTTGGCAATCCTCAGCATGGCATGCTCATTAATTTAAAAATTGTCTATGCACCCCCCTCGCCCATCCATCCTTCCCCTGTCATCCCTATAGCAGGGATTTTCACTGTCTTCAGAATGTTGCCTTTTCCAGGGTGCTCTAGAGTGGGCACCATGTAGTCTACCGCTAAAACATGAGTATTAAGTTGCGATTGAGTTTTGACTCCTTTGCAAATGGTTCAGAATTTCTAAGACATATTCAACAATGGATCAGCCATCCAGGCAATGTGAGATAACCTTTCTTAGCGGCATTCCAGCAGAAAGTCAAACCCTCAGACAGAAAGTTTTATTTTTAAATTAAAAGAAATAAAAATAAAATAAAATTGATTTCACTCCTATCATCTCAAAATTTAAAACCATTCCTAAGCAATGAAGTCATTGCTTAAAACCCCCAGGGTGGATTTGCTCTAGGGTAATATACTTCCTGTGTTTTATACTACATTTTGATACACAGATATCCAAAGAAGGACCTTAAAGTATGCAGCAGTGTATGCTGTGTGGGCACTAATCCCAAGCAAGAAATCAATCCCTCAAGCTGCGGATGAAGTCGTGTTCCCAGATCCTTCAGGGAAGGAAGGAGGCGAGTGTCTCTGGCAGGCCTCCATCTCTGGCAGGCCGGCGGAGTGTTGGAGCCAGGCAATGGTCACAGAGCTGGTGCAGTGGCTGAGAGGCACCTCTCCTCTTCCTTTGGGATGCACTTTACTCTCGAATCTGGGCCAGATCAGACACTCCCACTTCTGCTCTGTCCAAATCTCAATACACATGTAACTGAAATTTCTTGATGTGTTTTTGAGCTCTCGGCCTCCAAAATCGAGAAGACACAGACACAGAGTCTAAGAACAAGGCACTTCTTAACCTACTAGGACTTATCTGCAGGTTAGGTGGTGTCTTAGTGGCTGTTTCTGTCAGTATGGTAGCACATCTGACAAAAGCCACTTAAGGGACAGTTTATTTCAGTTCACAGTTCAAGAGTGTAGTCCGCCAAGTGAGGAAGTGAAAGGAGCAGGAGCTCAAACAGCTGAACGCCTCACACCACCACCTGCATCAGACAGCAATGACTGCGCCCCCGCGCGGCTGCTCAGTCCCTCCCTCCATTTACATGGTCTGGGGCCCCAGACAGTGAGTGGGTATTTATCTCTTGCAATCAAGATAACCCCACAGAGCAGTCCCAGAAGCCTGTCTCCCAGGTGATCCTGTTTGGATCCTGTCAAGTTGACCTTGATCATGTCCCATAAGGCTCCACAACTGTGCCCTGCTGGTAAAGAAGCTCTCTTTAGCCCCTCTAGCTGTGAACTAGAGCACCTTCTATTCTATGCTGCCTTAAACAGGAACTTTGCTGTTGCCATTCACTCATCACGATGAGACCTCCCTGTATTCAGAGTGAGCTCTGATTTCAGTCACTGGTGATTCCTGCAAAGGAGCAAGAGACTGAGGAAGAAAGAAAGAAGGGCTGCAATGAAGCAGCTGCAGGGACTGGACTCACACTGCCACAAACCAGGAAAACCCAGGGCACACATAAATTGCAAGTTTGGGGGGCTCTTCTCTTGGGCTGTCACAAGATCAGTGGCCCTGAATTTTTGTCTTTTAAAACCATGCAAGTATGTTTGGTGGTTGTTTCAAGGCATTATGGTGAGGGCAGTTTGAAACAATTAAGCACAGGAAAGGAGTATACACCTTAGCAAGGATGTGACATGAGCCCATGGCTCCCTTCTGTTGATATGCCTCTGTCTCCTGTGTAAACCCCCAGCTTCTGCAGCCATCCTCTCTCTCTCTCTGGCAAGATCTCACCACAGGGTAAGAGGCTCCCAGCAAGTCAGATCTGACAGTCTATGGGCTCACTACCCCAGACATTAACAGTATGCTCCTAGGCCTGGCTTGGCAACGTTCTGCCTGTGAACTATCTGTTTAGTCACTGCAGATTTTCTAGTTGAAGGAATCAAAGATTGAATCCTGCATGCTCAGCCTTAGAGAGGGCTGGAGACAAGTTGCTTGCTGGCAAGGAGAGAACAGTAGGATTGGGTCCTCTGCAGAAGGCAGGGGAAGGGAGAGAGCTGACCAGACTTGAAGCGGAGAGAGGAGGGGGCATCTCGTTGAAGTCCTTGTGGGTGGAGCTACAAGGGGTTCAGAGAAATGGATAAAGAAGTGGTTCTTAAACTAGCCAGGGAAACTTGGTGCCAAAACTACACAGAATCGGTTACCGCACGAGAAAAAAAAAAGGGTGTTCCCTGGAGATCAAACCTAGAAATGTGATTTTAATTCATCTTTGCGCCGCCGTTGCAGTGATATACTGAAGGGAAAATTCTTAGACAACCAAACTCACAGGAAATGCCCTCAAATCCCACGGTCATCACATGCATCGCAAACAACTGTTTGCTGAGAATGAAAGCAGGGAAAGTTACATGGACGAGTACCCTCTCCTAGAAACCACAGCCTTGCAGAATAGGCCTGCCACCCAGCGCTGAACGCGAGGTCCTTGTCGGGTGCCAGGTGGATATTTCACAGCTGAGAAGTCAGGGGCTTCCAACCCACACAATTCTTGAAAAGGTAAATTTTAATTTCCGAAAAGACAAAGCCAGGGGAGAAAGAAAATGCATATCTTAGCGCACTTAAGAACTATGATATTACTGCAATGCGAGAGTTTTAGTCTGAGAAATGACTCCGATTATGATTAATATTCTCTTTATAATTAATTCAGAATCTTATTAAAATCAAACTTTTATAACTTTACATAGAACCACACCGCTTATGTCGGGATAGAGAAAAAGCCTCACCATTAATTTCACCTGAATCCTTTCTCAATTTCTCAAAAAAAAAAAAAAAAAAGGCAATAAAGAAAAAAAATCCCTCCTTGAAAATTATCAATGCCGGGCCACCCTCATCTCCATAATGACACAATTTCCAATTCACGCCTCATTTTCATTAATGTTTCTGGCTATAAATTTTTAAGCATATGATAAAAAATTTCTGAAGCGGCATAAAACTAACATGAAGAGGGAGTTCATTAGCACGTGACCCTAATTAGAAATTCCATATTAAGTCTCCAGTCCTGCTTCTGCCGCTCCCGTCTCTTCACACATCTAGGCCGACTGTGCTTTCCGGACACCAGGAGGAAGCCCTGCTTTCGGCTGTTCCATGCTCGGGCTTTGTTTGGAAGATGCCCCACGTGTTTCCCCTGTTGTTGAATAAGTCAATAGACAATTGTATCGCAGGACGCCGTTTGTGTCACAAATTATCCGGAAGAATTGTGAGAAGGTCCTTGCCCAGTGCTTCATTAATGATACCAGATCATAAAAGAGGGGGGGAAATATGCTGACTCTGTCTCTTTTCTAATGTTGGGTGATAAAATGCTACTTCAGAATTCAGAAGGTTAAGTTCTAATGTGTATTTTGAATAGAGAGTGTTGGGATAATTGCCTCATAAACCAAAGCATTGCCCAGCCTGCTAATGGCTGGAGACTGCAGGGATCAGCAAAGACGGCCAAGCTTACTGGAAAAACTGCTGCCGCTCAGCTTTTGTAGCCCTCCCATATGAAGTTAGCTCTCCCCTCCCCTTGCTTTTCACAAAAGGAATGAAATTGCATCGCCCACTTTTTTTTGCAATCAGATATGGGGCTACTTTACCATCCGTGAGAGCTAAAGATGGCACCTCCTTAACTGGGAGTCTTCATCCTTGTGTGTCTGTGTGCACTTTCTCCCACCACACACATTGGCCCAAGGCTGGCTGGTCCTGCCTAATGCTGAGGATACCCACAAAGTGATTCTAGTGTTTTCTTTTGAACCTCTTTAAACATGTGGTTAGGAAAGTCAGGTGCTTTTATGGAAATAAGATTTGGCTAGTCTGTGACTGCCTTGCTGGGAAGAAACCCCAAGTGACTACATGGGCAAGCTATGGGGGAAGACAGATGCCTGGATTATCACTGAGTTATTTCATCCAAGTGAACCTGTGGCCTATTGGACCATTAAGAGAGAGAGAGAGAGAAAGAGAGAGAGAGAGAGAGAGAGAGAGAGAGAGAGAGAGAGAGAGAGAGAACCTTCTTGGACCCTATGTACCAAGACAAGTTTCTGATAACTCCAGCCCTGAATGACACCAAGTCATAAGTACCCAACTGAACCCAACTGAACCCCAGAACACAAGAGAAGGTTGTAATCATTCCCTAAGGTCGTCTAGCTCAGCAGTACTGGGATGTGCTCTAACAGACCACTGGGGACCAACCCAGTCCTCTAAGGGCAGGAAACAGGAGAAGGGAGGCCATGACTTCATCTTTCATGTCTTGTCTCCCACACCTGGGCAGAGGCGAGAACCAAAACTACTCAGGCGTACCCTTGGTTTCTAGTTCCCTTCTCTATTCTGTGTTGACTTCTCAAAACATCTACTGAGGTTTCTGAGAAACAACCTGACAGCTTCCTGCACATGGCTTTCTCTCTCTCCTGACAAACCTGAGGGTTTCCAGGAATGAAAAGCAGACCCTGCTCACCCTCTGAACGTCCAGAATCAACACACTCGGTGGCATCAACATCGGAGTGTAAGTGGGAAATCTGCGCCAATCTCTGTAGAGTCCCACCCTTGGAAGCAGAGGCTCCTCTCTCCTGACCCTGCTAACTCTCACTCCCAAAACAAAGTAGACTTGCTTCTGCAAAGGATCTTCTGAGCAGAGCTCCTATCCCTTCCCTGCTCCACCTTCTCTATGACGGGCTGGCACCCAGTCTTGCCTTTGCAACCCACATTCAGATTTGTCTATTTATTTATTTATTTATTTATTTATTTATTTATTTATTTATTTATTTTTCTGAAGCTGAGGACCAAACCCAGGGCCTTGTGCTTGCTACCACTGAGCTAAATCCCCAACCCCCACATTTAGATTTGTAGAGCATAGGAGTGACAGCCAGCTTAATGAAAATGTGGAGGGGATTCACATCATCTTTAAAAGGAATGACTTGAGTCTCTTATTGTTGTGACACAAGCAAAGGAATTCACCAGCCTACGGAAGCAATATTACAGTGAGATGCTCAGAGGGGCAGAAACCCTCCCTTAGGAGAAGCAAGCGAGGAGCTGACGTAATCCCGTGATGCTCATATTTTGAGGGAGTGAGCTTTTGTAAGAAGTATGTTTATTGAAGAATGATGAAAAAGATTTTCAAAAAATTAATCGGTCAGTCCAGAAGGCGCGTGCAGTACAGGTACATGCGCATGCACACAGGGAGAAAAGCACTACAGGCGAAGAATGGAAAATCAGTTTATTGATGACTCTGGACAGTTTGGCAGGAGCCTCTCACTCTATTGGATTTTATTCTCAGATCAGCTGGGAAAGGTTGCTGGGCCTGCTCTTGCTTACTTGAGAATACCTCCATTCAGACTTGAAATAAGTGGCCGAGAAGCACAAGACTGGTAAGCAGGGTAGACAGGGTCTTGAACCCTCTGAGCTGCCTCGGGTCTGGTCTTGCCTCCAGCCTCTGAAGTACCCTGTTTTGGAACTTGCCCAACAGCTGAAGATTGAAAGAATTGTAAATCTGCCCCTGCTAACAAATGCCTCAAGAGACCCAGACTAATGCCAGGAATAAAACAGCCTCCAAAACTCATTCTTCATCCACCAACAGTCAGCCGCCTCATAAAATGAGGTGGCTGAATATGGCAATTCCCAAAGGTGCTGGGACTTCAACCAGTTATGGTTAGAATTAATATGGCCTGGGTTAGGACAAAGACGGGTGATGCTCGTGTCATAGCTGATCTTCAGCAGTCTATCTTACCCAAAATTAATGTTTTAACAAAATTATATTTTCAAGGGAATTTTGTTCCTGCTTGACAATTTATAGCTGCACAATATAAAAATTGCCAATCATTAAATGCAAAGAAGGCCATAGCCAAGCATGGTGGAACTACTAATGGCTGGCAGTGTGTTATTGCAGCTATAAATCAACTCTCCAGACCTGAAAATGCCATAAATAAGCAAGTCTCTGTGTCAAAATTGGCAAGCTGACCAGAATCCCCACGCTGATTTACGACATCCTACCTCTGTAATCTACACCCTGTTGATCTGCCACTTTCTTCCTACATAAATATGTGAACAACTCTTTGACACTAAAATAAATCACAGCTACTAGATCTAAATGCTACCTTCAAAGATGCCTGGGAAGGTGATTGCCGCTCTGGGTGTGGCCAGTGATTTGGGTCTGAGGCTTGTTGAGAAGGTTTATGTCTCCCCTGTCATTTCTGTGATGTGCCCTGTTGACTCATTATCTCGCCTTGATTCCCAGCTGAAACTTACTGGCTCAGTAAAATGGCAAACACATATTTTAGGGTACTTTTCTTCCATCAGAGTTGTATCGCTGAAATATAAAATTACCCCTTGTAAGTCTCATGCCTTGTAACTTGGGAAGGAGATGGTGCCAAACATTCTACCTTTATTAATGGTTAGCCCATTGATAAATAAGTTCCCAGATGAATGAGCTCTTAGGCAGCCTGGCCTGTTTGGAGGAGGCCTGATGCATGCCTTTGAAAGGGACATCTGGTGTCTGACCCTCTCTCTGTCTTTCTGATCCCTGGCTGCCAGGATATGAGCAACTCATCTTGGTTACACCCTGCACCATAACATTATGCCTTACCTTAAGTCCAGAACCATGAATCCCAAGTGACCATTGACAGAAGCCTCTGAGAGCATGAGCCCAAGAAGTCACTTGCACTGTTCATCTTTGGTGTTTGTCAGAATAGCAAACAAGGGACTAACACAAGGAGGTTACAATTAAGGGAGGAAATCAACAAAAACAACAAAAAGCTTTACAAGAATAGCTGCCTGTGGCTTCCAATAGGAAGACAATTAACTCATCCACCTTTCGTGTTCGGGTCTGTTGTGGATATTGCTTGCACTGGTCTGAAATCTTGCTACTCAAAAGTTAGTCTATAACGGTTTCTACCATCTCTTTATAATGTGGGGGTACCAGATAAAAATGTGTATGTAGAACTGAGTATGATCTATGTTAGTGATTCTTTTTTTTTTCTTTTTTGTTTTTTGAGACAGGGTTTCTCTGTGGTTTTGGAGCCTGTCCTGGAATATGTTAGTGATTCTTAAACTGTCCCTAAGAGTGTCTCTAGATGTCCTGGGTCACAACTCAGCCTCATTCATCATCTTAAAGTAAGCTTTATTGGAGGAAAAATCCCAATAGGTAATAAAAATCTGAAATCATGGATACATAACCATCTTAACAAGATACAAAAGAACACTGTGATTATGCCCTTTTTTCTCCAACTAGAAGCTACATGAAGCTAGCTTGCTTTTACCCAGAATAAGGACTTGAAGGACATTTTAATACAATTGGTTTTGTTCCTCCACCTGCAATTATGCAATTGTTCCTTGTGATGACGAGCTCCCAGTTCTCACAGTCCACACTCTTCGTTGTCTTCAGTTTCTAGTAGCTCTAACTTCACTTTCCCAAGAAAGTTTTGAGTTTTGGCTTCCTTTCTTCCCTATGTTAGAAGCAAAAATCGACAAAAGTGAATAGAAATTTATGCTCTCTCCTCAAAGATGGCAGCAAAGGGATTTCTTATCAGAATTGCCTGGTTGACCCAAAACATGAGCTCAGCACTCTGCAGGGTGTACCTAGGACATGACAGGAGAAAGCACCTGTTCTCAGGAATGATGGGTGGCTGTCTTTTTCAGCCTCATGTGCAATAATCTTCCAGTCCTTCCCCTGAAAGCAGGAGACTTGCTGTCTGAGCCACAGGATCCTTGGCATTCGTGCTTAAGATGGAGGGTTGCCCTGAAGTCATCAGGTGTGAGAGAGGAAGTCCTTAATGCCATGCCCCCTCCCACCTCCACACTCATGGCTCAGCCCCTCTGGCTGAATAGAACAGTTAAGATTAAGAGCCGCCCACCTGAGAGCTGAGGACGTGGCTCAGCAAGAAAACTGCTTGCCTTATGAACATGAGGACCTGAGTTAAACTTCTAGAACCTACATTTAAAAAAAAAAAAAAAGCCCAGGTGTGATAGAAAACACTCCTAATCTTATGGCTGGAAAGGTGAAAGACAGATGGATCCCTGGGGCTGGCTATGAGCTTCAGACAAAGGAGAGACCTTGTCTCAAAAAACAAGGTGGATGACTCTCCAGAAATGATACCTAGAGTCAGCCTCTACAGTTCGCATGCATGCTCACATGTATGTATAGCGACTCCCCATACATACATACACACCAATGCCTACAGATAAATAAATATGTAACCAAAAGACTAACCCCTTTGGACTGACTCAATAGATTCTTGATGAAGACATATCAGGGTAACGTACTAAGCAGTGATATTTACCTGGATCACCATGGAGTTATCATTACCTTAACTCCACTTCAGCTCATAGGAAGCTGAAGGATGAGCAATTCTGCCATGTTTTGTCCATTCTCGCAGCCTTTAACAGTGATTTAAACTGGACAAACTAAGGCAGGTAATAAAACCAGCAGTTTCTGTTACCAGCCCCTGTGGTGGTGGTGAATGAAAGCCACCTGGCCATTGTGGTGGCTTTTTGCATATCAGTTTGCTTAGCAGTCACTTCCTGAGTTATTGTCCTAAAACATTCCTTTCCTCAGTAGTCAACTCAGCTCGCCCCCACCCCACCCCACCTTTCATCTTGAAAAGAGACTCAACTCACGAGGTCTACACACAACATCCAACACCCGGATGGCCACTGTATCCTTGTAGCACAATAGCAGTGAGTCTCCTTGCTCACATTGCATTTCTAAGCCTGGGGAATAATTGCCAAACACACTCTCTGTTTGTTCAGCTTCAATCTAATTTAAGTCATCAAACATTTATCAGATATCAACTCCGTGCCAGGCACTGGGAATACAAACTGCTGAGTCATTGTCCTTGCTTGTAATTTGGGAATAGCATAGAGGGTGTTTGGAGGGGGTTTCAGGTGGCGGGGAGAGACATCCAAACTAATAACTGCGATTCAACAAGATAAGACCACAACAGAGCATATGAAACTGCAAGTCCCAGACAAGTGCGCTTCTGCACAGGACAGGATGTGTGGTCAAGGAGACTGCTACCAACAGAGAAAAGACAGCTGTGAAGGAACAGAGTTCACTGCACATCCTACCAGGGGGACGAATGTGGGAGCAGGGCTAGAATAGCAGAGAACGAACTGGAGATGCGAGTGCCCCATCTCTGAGTCATATCTAGATTGGCCACAGCAGAGAAGAAATCCAATCGAGTTCCACTTGGCTCTAGGAGCAGCTTTTGCTTCCCAGAAGGTTGGCTGCAAAAGGAACAGCACGTAGGCCCATTCATACTACAGGAGGGCTCCTCGCAGCCCCCGTCTCCTCCTGCTTTATTTAAGTGTTTTCCTACCTCTCTTCTTAAAACATATGTTCCCAGTTGACGGAAATATGACCAGCTGGAGGCAGAAGCTCCTTGTATTCATCTGCTCCTTCTCTAGGAACAAGAGCTCACAGTGTGCAGGTTCCAGGTCTACATCCAGGTTGTGATCATATCAGCACACCCAACAAGTGAAAAGGGAGACTCTGCTCCTAGACAGAGGAGGAGCATGGACAAAGTGGAAAAAGCCTTGGGGCATTGTGTTTGCAGATTCTTAAATGAACAGATCTGGTGAGGACTTGAAGGCTTTCTTTTCCCAGGTAGAGTCACAGCGTCTGTTGCTCTGTCCAACCTTTATCACTAACAAGGACCTCACCTCCCAGACCGTCCCACCTGCTCTTTAATGGACACTGTAGTTTGCCTCAGTCATGGACAAGGAGCCTGAAGCAAAAAGGCAACTCAAGTCACTTGCTCAGAGTACTACAGTGAGGAATTGATATGGAATTCCCCTCTTTATGCTATCAATGTTTTATTACCATTGGTTATTAAAGAAGCTTTTTTGGCCAATGACATAGTAGAGGAAAGCCAGGTGGGAAATCCGAAAAGAGATATATAGAGAAAGTAGGCGGAGTAGGGGAGACGCCATATAGTAGCTGAAGGACATAGATGCCAGAACTTTGCCAAGCAAACCACAGCTTTGTGGCGATACATAGATTTATAAAAATGGGTTAATTCAAGATGTAAGAGCTAGCTAGGAATATGCTAGAGTCATTGGCCAAACAGTGTTGTAATTAATAAAGTTTCTGTGAGATTATTTGGGTCTGGGCAACTGGGAAACTAATGAGCAGCCTCTGTCTACAAGAAGTGTTAGAGATAAAACTCAAACATAGCCTGAAGGTGCTCTTTGGTTGTTTGAATAAGGAATGTCCCCCATAGGTTCTTATGTTCAAACATTTGGTCCTCTGTTGGTAGCACTGTGTGCTTTGGGGGAGGTTGTGGAACCTTTAGGAAATTGGTCATGCTGGGTGAAGTATATCAAGAGTAGGATTTAGGGGTTTATAATCTTGCCCTATTCCCTGTTCTCTCACTGCTTTCTCCATGCAGACGAAAATGTAATCAGTCTGTTCTCTATTACTGCCACCACACCACACCCTCTCTGGCATCATGGACCCTATCCCTCTGGAACCATAAGCAAAGATAAATTCTTCCTTAAGTTGTTTTTGGTCATGTTATTTTATTATGGCAACAGAAAAGCAACTAATACACATTCCAAAACCCCAACGTGCATAGTAAGTCCTGATGTCTACGGAAAGCAGCTTTTGTACACGGATAACAAATATAAAGAGATATCCAGGATGGTAGAGAAGGAAAGACAATAACAGAAAAATCCATCACCAGGCCAGTTAATGTTGGGAACAAGAGTTATTTCTATGAGAGCCCAGAAAACACACAGAACATACCCTTGCAGCATGGTTCCTCTATTCAGGGTCAGTATAAGGCCAGATGGTCATATCAGGCTGGCTGGCTGCTCTTGTAAATAAAGTTTGATTGGAAGACAGCCACACCCGGATGTTACTTTGCACAGTTATCTGTGTCTTCACTACAGCAGCACAGCTGATGAGATGCTACACACACCACATGGTTCCCTAGTTCTAAAATGTTTCCTGTATCTGGTCCTTTGCTGAGGAATATTTGCTGACCTCTAATTTCAAATTATTCCACCTGAAAAGCAAGGAAAGAAAGGCACCTGCATATCTGCTGCCTAGAGTCACCCCTGCAGGCTGCTGGGGAGAGAGTTGCAATATGACATATGTATGCTGACAGCGTGGGCTCTAGATACCCGACAAGAAACTTCAAGCCAAAGGCTCCTGTGAACCCAGCTGTACCATATCTAAAGAGTGAGTTTCCCCCAAGGGCAGAGCTGGGAATCAGCAGATTCTATTCTAAGGTGAGCAGCCAAGTTGTGGACTTATAAACAGCCCGAGAGGCAAAGTTCTGCTTTGTGTAGCCACCACAGCATTTTTACCAAATGTATGACTTGGTGGGAGGTTTCCCATCTTAATAACACAGCTCTTCATTCATATCAGAGTAGATGCTTTGTGCAGTGGATGGAGCTTACTGCAGAAATTCACAGATCGTCCAAGTGCTGAAAATGAGTGTCTGTGGAGTTCCCAGCCATAACTGGGACATCTACATCATAATCAGCCCCCTCAAGACTCAGGGAATATCACAGAAGATGAGTGGAAAGAGTGTAAGAGCCAAAGATTGGGGAAGACCAGGGAAAATCAGTATCTCTTGGATATTTCAGGACTGATGCACTTGGGAACACAGATGCTGTTGACTGCGCAAGACAAAACTGCTTAGCATTCCAACAGAAAGAGCTAAGGGCGAAAGAGACCCTGCCCCCAGCTGTTGACATCTGATGACTGCTAGAGCATAGAGTCAGGTTTCTGTCCATGTGTCGTCATGGGTAGGTTGGCCATGCTCCAGTGGAAAGCCCTGCACACACGCATATCTAAGCAGCACAGACTGTAGTATAGGGTGTGACAACTGAGGACGGTATGGATTTGGGTGGGGCCAAGTGGGCCTAGAAGGAGTTAGAGAAGGATAAGGAAATAAAAATATTCAAAATATGTTGTATTTGTGCAGGAAATTCTCAAATAATTAATAAAAGTTATATTAAAATAATAAAAAAAATTACGTCTTAAAAAAAACAGGAAATCTGGCTCCCTTGAGTAGACATTGCTGTAAGGCCTTCTAGAAGAGAATACTCTGTTCAGGTCAGCAAGTAGTGAGCTGTGACTGCTTATATTAAGAGTCTGCTCCAGGAGAAATACCCACATGTAAGCTCTTATCACCATAATGACTGGCTTAGAGAGGTCACATGACTCACCCAAGGATATGTGTCACTTAAGTGGCTAAGCCAGAGCTTTGCTTCGTATATGATTTTCGGAGCAGCTTGAGGCCACGTTCCTTTTTTTCTAACAGTCTTATCTTGGTTTCTGCACCCCCACCTCTATGCAATCCCAGCAAAGGAGCAGAGATGGTCTCCGTTCTGTCTTCACAAAGCCTAAATAATGCATTAGAACATGGGGTGCAGGATGTTAAGGTAAGAATAAGTACTGCTAAAGGTTGTGACTCTTTCTACCCAGGAGGGGCAAAGAGCACTCAACACAGCAATCTGCCTCTTTTCAGTCAGCCCTCATTCTCATGGACAGAAGAGCTAGGAACTGTAAATTTTGACCCACCCAGGAATCAGACATCACCAATCAATTGAATCAATTCAAGTTGCTAATTGAATTCTGGCATAACACAGCCCAAACTCTCTAAGCCAGAAGCTTTTTTCTAATTTGAACACAGCATATGCTCCTAAACAAGGGAACTTTGATATAAGGGATTCATCTAAACCTATAGAAGTTGCCTTGAAAACCATGTCTTGAGATATTTTTGAGACTGTGATATATAACCAGAACTTACAAAACCTGGAGAGTTGCTCATGGTGTAACCTGAGATCTAGAAACTCCACTCACTTCATAAACAAATTCCCTATGTGTTTATCAAAAATCTCCAGAACCCAGACACTTATTGTTCCCACTGTGGTCTAAGCTATCATCACTCAGAAGGCTGTAAATGATGTAGGGTATTTCCGGGAAGTGGCCCAGCAGGGATGTAATTTTAGTATAACCTAGACCTACATGAACCCTGAATCAATAGAGTGAAATGTTCTTCAGGGACATGCCCCATGAAGACCAGAGGACCCTTTATAGCATCCTCAACAGTCCCTTCAGAGTCTTATGTAACCTTCCAGGCACACTAGACCCAATTTGGCCATGGTCTCTTCAGAGATACCAAATCTGGAATACACTGGCAATTGACATACACAATGCTCAAGAAAGGGCATCTACTCAGTTCACTAGACAACCAAGATCATCTCTAGGCATAAATAACTTTCAGCAACATGACATGTGATGTTAGTTTTGATTGTCAACTCAACATGTTCTCCAGTCATCTAGGAGACAAACCTCTGGGCATTCCCATGAGGGATAATACACATTGAGTTAATCAAGGTGAGAAGACTGAGCTTAGCTGGGGACAGCGCCACTCCATGGGCTTGGTAGAAATGCACAACAAGGGCTGAGTCTGAGTATCCCTTGCTCTCCACTTCCTGAAGGCGGATACAACATGAGCAGTGGCCTTGAGCTCCTACCACCATGCTAGACTAGCCTCCTACACGTAAGCTACTGAAACCCTCCCTCAGTTGCATTGTGTTGTTGTCAGCGTATTGTATCATCTTGAACAATGAGACGAGTAACTCAGAGAAGACATTCAGGGGTTGTCCCTCGAGCTCCAGCCTTGGCCATGGAACCTAAGTAAGGCCATCTCCAGGGAATCCAGAGTGCTTCATTCCACCATGAGATATTTCACAAAGCATTTTGTTGTTTGCTTTTTGTTTTGTTTTAATGGTCATTAAACGTGGTATTTCCCAATATAGATTTGTGTCCGGAAGAAACACATTCATGCCATTTAGATCCTTTATCACGTCTCCTCCACTCTTGCATCTTTCCTTAAACCCAGGTTTCTACGAGATCCTTATCACCAAAGATAGAGACTGTCTTTGTCTTTGACTGTAACAAACACATGGTCATGAGACAGATATTAGTTGTGTAGTTAGGTTCATCTTGATTCTCTCAGTCCTAGTTGAACTGCAAGTACATTTTCATCAGTCTTTCACCTTTGGGGACAGTGACCATAATTCACAGCCCAGCACACTGAGTACAGTGTTTCTACATCCCCATCACTCTCACTTTACCATCATGCCTAACTCCATGACCTAATGTGCCATGTGAAACACGAGTCACAGACAAACCTATTCTCATGACTCATGGCAGGTATGGAGGAAGGAAGAGAACACCGTTGAGGAGGGAGGGGACCTCTATGGGAATTCCAAGTTCACTGAAGACAGAAGCAAGCTATTTTAAGAAATCCATCAGCACAGTCCCTGTTTGGGAAAGAAATAGTGGGTTAAAGGATCATGGCACTCGTGGACTATGTTAAAAGATTTTAGTTTTGCCAGGTGGTGGTGCCACATGTCTTTTATCCCAGTACTCAGGAGGCAGAGGCAGGCAGATCTCTGTGAGTTCGAGGCCAGCCTGTTCTACAAAAGCTGGCTCCAGGACAGGCTCCAAAGTTACACAGAGAAACTCTGTCTTGAAACACCAAACCAAACCACAACAACAAATGGCTTCAGTTTTTAAAGCATTATTTTACTTTAATCACATGTGTTTGGGGATTATGTGGGCACAGATATCTGCAGGGGCCAGAGGAACTGGGTCCTCCTGGAGTTGGAGTTGCAGGTGGCTGTGAGCTGCCCAGTGTGTGGGAACTAAATCAGGTCCTCCATAAGAGGAGGATGCACAGAAACATGGAGCATTTCTCCAACCTGAGGATTTTCTCACACATTGAAAATTAGGGAATTCCTTGGTTTCAGGAAGTTGAGGTTCTGTCTGGTTGGTTTTCTTGCTGAAAGCCACAGAAAATTTTAAAACAAAAATATATTTAAACAAGTATGAAATTGCCCAAAATATTTTTAAAAAGTAAAATGAAGCCTGCCTATCTGGATCCAATTCCGGCTAACTCCAGCTGGGAGTTTCATAGTGCATTGCGATTCCTCAGTAACTATAGAAATTGCAGTCCAATTTCACATCACTTCTTTAAAAAATAGCAAAATGGACTGGAGAGATGGCTCTCAGTTAAGAGCATATGCTGTACTGTCATAGGACCAGAGTTCAGATCCTGGTGCTATGGGTGTCCTACAAACACTAATTAACTCCAGCTCTAAGGGACCTGATGCTATGGTTTGGCCACCAGGCACACACACACACACACACACACACACACACACACACACACATACACACACACCACACACACCACACCACACACACATGGTGGTCCCTAAATACACATTTCCCTGTTCCCTGTATAAGAATAATTATATTTAGAGAAATTTCACTCAAGAGTCAGAGATTCATTCTCCCCCCTCATCAACATGGCCTGAAGCACAGCTGTCATCTACACACATCAGTTTTTGCTATACAGACAGAGAGAAAATTAGAGAAGCTCTAGTGGGCCCTAAATCTTTAAGGTCCTGGAACTGTCTAACACAAAGCAGACATCATAATTTGTTATTTTGACTTTAAAGAGCTGACAAAATTCAGGGTTGCTACAGCAAACTCAACAGTTCCTTCGCCATTTGTGTTATGACCCAAATGGGCAGCAAGATGGACTTCATGCTCATATCAGACACAACCTATCTATGCCTTAAAAATATGCATGTATAGCATGAATTATGCAAACCTTAAATATTACCCATGCCACTTTTACTGTCTCATTTAAGTGGGAGTTTTGATTAAATAATGTATTATAGAGTAGAATTCTGTAATAGATAGTAAATCACCAGGAGTCTTGATGTTTATCTTCCGCCATCTACGGGATACATTCTTAATGAAAATTCTGAAATTTGGTTTAAGTTTCATGTGACTCATTCATTAACCTCAAGATAAATCACACACACACACACACACACACACACACAAGCATGCATGCACCCACACACACACGCACACACACACACATACACACATTCACAGGAAGCCGACTTAAATTTTAAACAAAGTTATATATACTTATATTCCTTTCTATTCTAGATAATGTATTTGGTTATCATTTCAAGCAAAATTGGCCCAGATTCAGATACCATGTCATAAATTTGTATGTGATATTTGCGGGTGAAAGGAGAGAAAGAATGTAGTTTTTGTGCATTCAAATGTTGAAAGCACATAAAATCTATTTCTCACCCACGAAAAGTGCATATTAGTTGTGTGGAGTCCTATGTTCTGATTCCCACTATCTTATTAACCAATGGTCTCACTCAGAAAGCTGGTAAATTTTTTCAGGCTACTGTTTCTTCAGGAGTAAGGTCAGAAGAAAAGAAAAATCTTTTCCGATATTAATGTATAGTATTCTCTCTATTTTGTCTTACCAATATAGAATTTAAGAACCTTGGAGTTTGATGTCCAGGACATTGCCCATCTCCAGCTATGTGAGGTCCTTTTCTTAAAGATTCACTTCATGCTTTGACTTGTGAGTCTTAGCTTCTATATTAACCAAATGGGAGGAACCATTTGGCCATCACAAGAGGCCCATGGCAGCTGTGTGTACTTGGTATATACAGGCCATCACTACCACTGTGGGACCGCAGTAACAATCAAACACCATGGAGACATAGACCTGACTACAATGTACGATGCTGGGTAAATGGTAAGGAGTCAATCACTCAATGTTGGACAAGGAAAAGGTAACGAGCAGAGGACGAGCACTAATGAAATGTATCCAATTAGGCATTATTTAAAGTTCATGAAGTCATCCAAAAGTTTTTGTTTACCCACATCTGTGCCCACGCTCATTGAGAGTCAGTTCAACAACATGGTAATTAAAACAAATATCTTACATCCCCAACAAACTTAGAGGCATAAAGTAGAAGGCAATTACTCAACTCTGATTTAGGCTTAATAGGCAACATGCCTTAATTTATTCTAATTTAATATTCAAAAGAATGTCCTTAAGGTAATATCCTTCCTCAGTTCACAACAAATGCAACACAGTAAATTAAGGCCGGCATCCATCAAATGCATGAGAGCTAAACCCTCAGAGCAGAAAGTAACCCTCAGAAGTAAGGAAATGCCCCGAGACAGCCCAGTGCAGGCAAACGTTCCTGTGGATTGAGAAGACACCCTCTTGTCTACCCAAACTGTATTCATGAATTCCCAATTGGGCAACTACTTCCTTGCTATAAGCAAAGGATTATGCCAGTACCTAGTCACAGAAACCTAAGTTTTCCTTTGGCATGGGTCACATCCTTCAGTCAAAGACCTAGAAGAGATATATCCTGCCCAATAGAATCCTGTAATCTTAGTTGGCTGGCCCAAGCATTAAGGTTACTCTCTACTTACAGACCCACAACCAACAAAAGGCATTTTCTAGCACTTTCAATAAAGAAAAGAAGGCATTTCTTACTTGTCAATTTCATTCTCAAAGCTGATAAACACCTTTGAAATGAGGAAAATCATTCAGGAGTAAGATATCAACAGTGTGTGTGTGTGTGTGTGTGTGTGTGTGTGTGTGTGTGTGTGTGTGTGTGTGAGTGCATGCATGCTGGGCATGAAGAACACACTGATGAATATTCAAGAATGATGGGGAAGGGTAGTTAAATTATTGGATATGAGATTTATGTTTTTTATCATTTTCTTAGTACAAATTGCCCTTATATTTGATGATAATAATAATTTCTTTTTAGTGAGCTAAGAGAGCAAAGTAATTTTGGGTCTCATCATGGAAATCTCACTGCGCTGTTTCTGTCTTCCTTTCCATACAGCTAGACACAAGACTCCGCCTTCTAAAGAGGAACAGAATCAGGCGCCATTTGAATTCAATGCTCAGAGCACTGACTTGTTGCTGGGAAGCATGCAGTCTGTTCAGACACTACCCATGGATCTTTGACCTGGGTGGCTTTACCTCTGAACTGCTATGAGAAGAAAATTGGGCAAGGTAAGGCTACCTGCTAACCCTCCCTGAGTGACTTCTCACTGAGTGGCCGCATTCAGCCAGTCATGTGGCTTCCATATGTCTTCTATGTGGCATCCAAAGCATGACACCAGCTTCCTTACCAATCTACTCGCCCGAGCAAAAGAGCTCACAAGGCACACCCCTTCAAAACACCGGCAGTTCTCTTCTTGAATGAGGAGGTATTGCCATGGCAACCCCATCTGCTGCCATGCTTCATGGCTGCCATGAGGTAAGCAGCTTTATACCACTGTGTGTTTCCACTATGATGCTTTGCTTGTCACAGGTCTTAAGTCACGAAGCTGGCCAGCCTCCCTGCGACTCCTGAAATAAGGAGCCAATGTGCATCTCTCTTCCTTTTATGTTCTTTATCTCGGGGATTTGGTTCCAGTAATGAAAAACCTAAAACACGCATGGTGATTGCCATTAGTCTGGGAACCATCAGACTGAATTTTGGAGCACCTACCCCATTGTACATTCCCATTGGCAAAGCACAGGGTCTCGGTTTCTCTCATCATTATTAACAATGACCTTCCTTTAAACAAAGATGGCTCTTGTACTAATGGACATGAATGCCTATCGATTTATTATTTTCATTTCTTTGTGTGGAAAATACATGTGGGTGTATATGGTGTATGTACTTGCTTATGCATGTGTACACATGTGTATGTGTGTATGCCCATGTGGAGGTCAGTGCTTGACACTGGGATCGTCTTTGATCTTTCTCTACTTTACTTTTCAGGCCAAAGTCTCAATGAACATAGAGCTCAGCAATTTGGTTAGGTTGGCTGGGCAGTGAGCATCAGAGACCATCATTGGCTGTGGCTACAGATGTGTATGGCTTCACATGGCTTTTACGTGGATGCCGAGGGTATGAATTCAAGTCCCCATGTGCCTGCACCACAGTTAACTTACTCCCAGAGCCATCTCTCCAGCAATTTCATTTCCATTTGTGATATGAAAAGTGATGCCAATTATCTTGTCATGTGCACAGTGACCATTTGGGTAGCTTGGTGGAGACTCTCCTATTTGTATTATGGCTTCTCAGCATGACAGACAGCTACATGGAGGAAGGTATCTTGGCTGACAGTCTCAGCAATTTCCGGGACGAGAAGGCTTGGTAGTGTGAACTGCTCCCACCGTGGCAACAGCTGCTGCATGCAGATGCTGCTTCCCTCATCCTGCCCAGTAAAAGCAGAAACCTGGCTGCAACTAGATCACTTATAGCCCTCACTTATAGCTCAGTGATCCACCCCTCCAGCAGACTCCACCTCCTAAAGATACTACAACCTCTACAAACAGTGCCACCCACTTATAGACAAAGGTCAGATGTGAACATTTTAAAATCCAACTATGGCAATATTTTCTACCCACTTTTTATGTTGACTGTAAGTTGAGAAGTTTTCTGTACTGTCTCAACATCTGACCCATTCTCAGAAAATATGTGGCAACATTGGCAATATTAATTACCACTCCTGCACCCCCCCCCAGCACAGACAGAGAGACTGACCCGAAGGTTTTCATCAGTCTAGGTTAGTTTCATGCTTTGGGATAGCTGGGCAAGGCAAGATAGAGGTAGAGAGAGATAGAGAGAGACACAGAGAGGTAGAGAGATAGAGACACACAAAGAGATAAAGAGACACAGAGAGTAAGAGGGAGAGAAAGGAAGAGAAGAAGAGAGGGAGGGATGGAGGGAGAAAGGAAGGGGGGACAGAGGAAGAGGGGGAGAGAGGGAGACAGAGACAGAGAGAAAGAGAGAGAGGGAGAGAGAGAGAGAGAGAGAGAGAGAGAGAGAGAGAGAGAGAGAGAACATGCTGAGACTGAGACAGACTGGCTTTATTTCCTGCTTGTACTTTCTCAGATGTGTTGGCAAGAATGATTTTGATTGCACTCAAACCGCAGCCCCAGGATCACATCCTGGGCGTTTTCCTTGCACACAGTATCGGTGCTCCATAATAAGGGCTAAAGCAGCTTTTTAAAAATGTAGGTTGGGATGAAAAGAGATTTAACTTTTAATGTTTGAATTAAAACAGCAGGGACAACTTCTCCGAATACAATAATAATAATAATAATAATAATAAAAGCTACCGGAGAATCCCTGAAATAATCATTCCTAGCTATTTTCCTCTGTGTTTCATAAATAATAAATGTGCTAAAAAATCACCCATAGTAACACATTCTCTAATATACTAGTTATGCAAGCTGGTATAACTCTAAGAACCCCTAAATGTGAGAAAAATTGAATTTGCTGGTACTTTTTTTTAAAGCTAAAAATTAAATTTCTCTGGCCCCATGCAGACCCGCTCCCTTACAGCTACAGTCATAACTAGATTTTTAAGCCATTGGAAAGCATTGTGGATTGCAATAAAGCAAAACATGATGTCAAAAACTGCTTAGAATACAGAAAAGTGTGCTTCTGATATATACCAGAGGGCTGCTGTTTACCTGGCTCAGGCAAGCACATTGCTTGTGGATCTTTTGACAGCTGTGGCTTGCACAGGAATTCTAGCACCATCGACTTTTTTATTATTGATTTAAAATGTAAGATAATCCCATTGGCAATAACCCCAGAGTAGTGTTTTCCCTATCTGATCCCCAATTCAACCCTTAGTGCTTTTATTTTCTCCCCCTTTCTGTGTTGATGATTGGGATCCGGACTGTTAAGAATACACTTGGCTTCATAGTACAGGATGTGTTTGCTCTGACGGTAGCAGGATGTCCAGGGGAAGGGAGGTGCTTCATGCACTATTGAAGAGCTGCAATGTGGACCTGTGAATAAAACACTAGACTGGGGACTGGGGCAAGCACACTGCTTTCCTGGCATCCTGCTGACTGGCCCATGTCTGCTCACTTGGAACTCAAGCATGCGTGCATGTGCACCGTGAGCATCTTGACTTCCCGCGACACAAGATGACATCTGCTTTGGGGACTGTCTGCCCAGATATCTGACAAGCGATGCTTCTTCAGGCTGCCTTGCAAGGTTTCCATTCTGATGCTGCTTCTAGTGTGCATAGCTGAAATTTGTTGGTTATTTGTCCTTCTCTGGGTGTGCTTATAGTAGAAAAATAAAAGATTAAATAATCTAAGATAATGACACACATATATGCAAACATGATTGACTGAGATTTTATTTACTATTTGTTTATTTTTGTTTACTATTCTTATCTCTTACTTTTTAAGTCACAAGGATTAATTTTTGCTTGCGTATGTGATATGTGTGTCTGCGTGTGTGTGTGTGTGTGTGTGTGTGAGAGAGAGAGAGAGAGAGAGAGAGAGAGAGAGAGAGAGAGAGAGAGAATGATGTACATGTACATATTGGCATGTGTGTGGGCTGATGTGGACATGAGGGGGCCCAGTAATGTGTAAGCATGAAGGTGTGGAGGCCAGAGATAGTCTTCCTCAATCACTCTCCAGTTTTTATATTGAGATACTTCTTCATTTTATTTGTTGAATCAGAGTTTCTCCCTTGAGTCCAGAGCTTGAGGAGTTGACTAATCTAGCTAGCTAGCTTGCCCTGCAATGGATTCATCTCTTCTTCTCCTGGGCTGGAACTACAGGTGGGCCACCACATCCACTTGGCCATTTGTGCGGGTTCTAGGCATATGAACTCCAGAACTCAGGGATGTATGGCAAGCATTTTGGCTACTGAGTCATATCCTCTGCCCCTCCAGGGTTGTTTTGATTTTGAAGAGTCTCACGTGACTGCAGATATGGGAATGAAGGTGGTGAAAAAGAAACAGCCTAACAATTCAGCGACCCTAAGGAATATATAACAGATGAAGGGCTAGCCGTCCACCTACTCAGTGATATATAATGATATAAGAATATATAATGTCACAGGGCCAACAAGGTTATCTCAAAGTATGAGGAGAGGTGATAGGGCATAGTTAACACAGAGCGGCGGCCTTGTTTCTGAGTTCTAGGGTCTTCCCTCAAGCATGTACCGTGAGAGCACACCCTTTTGTCACCTAGCCCCAGTCTCTACTCGCAGTATTCCATTTGGTGGACCCAGAAACCTGGAGAGCCTATGCTCTCCTCTTCTGCGTCCCCTAGCTTCACAACCTTGGCAAAGAACTCCCCAAAATCCTGATGCCCAGGTCCCCACCTCCAAGGCCAATTAAACCCATTCCCAGGAGATGCAGCCAAGTATCTATCTTTTCTAATGCTCCACGTGATGCCAGCGTGCAGCCAAAGCTGAGAGCCCTTGATCATACAGGCCACGAATGAAACCATGTGTTGAAAGAAAGAAAGGAAAGACAACAGAAGCATATCAAAGGTCCCACCCAGTTGGGAGTAGGAGAAAACGTGGGGGCCAGGTTGGATCTGAAAAAAAAAAAAAAAAAACATGAGAGAGGAATGGAAGGCCCCAGCAGAAATGCAGTGATTTGGGGAGAAAGTATAAATAATAGCAGTAGTCATATTTGGCTGTTTCTGTTTTCATTTTAATATTGTGTGTGTGTGTGTATGTGTGTGTGTGTGTGTATGCTAGTGCATGTGCACGCACGTGTGCACACACATACTTGTGAATGTAGAGACCAGATGTCAAGGAAGGTGCTTCCCTCAACCACTTTTTTGTTTGTTTGTTTTGTGTTTTGAGACAGAGTTTCCCAGTGTATCTCTGGGGGCCTGGTACTTGCTCTGTAGATCAAGCTGGCCTCAACCTCAGAAAGAGCTGCCTACCTCTGCCTTTCAACTGCTAGGGTTAAAGCCATGCACCACCACCACTTCAGTCTCTATCTTTTTTTATTTTTGAGGTGTAGACTAACCCAACATACTGTTCACTGTTTCAGTTAGTCTGACTAGCCAGAGAACTCCCCAAATCGTTCTCTAACACAAGGTTTGAAAACGCAAGAGTAGCCATGCCTGCCTTATACACCACACACACACACACACACACACACAAAATCTGATTTGAACTCTGACCTTTTGCTTTCATCCCAAGTGCTCCTAGCTACTGAGTGTCTCCCCAGCCCCATCATTTTTATGCACCATGAAACAGATATTTATTAAGCCCCAACAGCACAGAGCACTATTGCAGGTGTGGAGGACACAACAGAGAGTACCACAGAAGAGAGACTCATAGACTCAGGGAAATTCCACCCTTATGAAATGAAATGGGAAGAAAATTTTCCACAGTGATCATGATCATCAGAGGTAACAACACTAGTAGAACACGGGTCTAAAAATTGTGTAGCCTGGAGACTAGGTAAAGAAGAAAAAAAGCCAGCCAGAGCCACTGCTAATGGGTCAGAAAATTCAAGAGTGAAGTCAATCAGAACCCCAAGTGAGGATACAAACAATAACTAGTGGCCTTCTAGTATAAAAGGGAGAAGGCTGGGGAGGAAAAAGACAGGAGATCTAATGGAGGGAGGAGGGAAGAAGGAGGAGGAAGGGGGTAGTGGGAAGAGGGAGGAAGGAGAAAGGACAAGGGAGAAGGGAAGAGAGATCGAGAGGGTGAAGGAAGGAGAGAGAAGAGGAGAAAGGAAGAGAGGGAAAGAGGGAAATAACAGATGGCAGGGGTTAAGAACAAACGCAAAGAGGAGTGGAGAACAAAAAAAAGGGAGAGAGACAAAAGTGGAGGGGGTAAGAAGACAGGAAAATGGGGGCTGAGATTGGGGAAAGGGAAATAGATTGAGGGAGTGAAGAGTTAACAGCAATAGCTAGTTAGTGCAATGAGGACTGCTTGAAAGCTGACTGAGTTCCTGCCAAAGGCTTCAGGGAGGGGGGGGCAGCCACTTCATTCCAATATCTACAGAAAAACCCACAGATTAGCATACACCAGGGGAATACCCACAAGAAGAATGCGCAGGTGTCTAAAGGAAAAAACCAAAACAACAAAAAGAGCCATGTGCTTTCATTTATTTATCTGCTTATTTTGTGTCTACTAAGCACAAAGATCTCTCCAATGAAAAGCGACTTTTAAGAACTCAAGGAACCCAGAAGAAGCATGGTTAAAGTCAAATCTGTGAAAGACAGATTCTTGTTCTAAAGGGGAGAGAAGCCCCCTCATGTGCACAGATGTTGCACATTAGCGGTGTGCTTTCCATAGCTTCCAGACAAAGAAAAGCTGGCCCCTGCAGCAAACACCTCCCAGCAAACCCTGCACCCATGAAGGCAGAGCCCTTAGATGCACACTCAAGACTTCCCAAACACTACACATTTCGGTAACCTGCATTCTAGCAGCTTCCCTTTAAAAACCACTGTCTTGTTTTGTTTTAAAAATGGGGTTCATATAGCCCCGACTGGCCTCAGACTTCCCAGGGATCTGAGGCTAACCTAAACTTCCTGATTCTCCTGTCTTCACTTCCCAGTTCCTGAGTTTACAAACCTGTACCACTTGTGAAATTTACATTCAGGTTGGAGAGAGGAGAGGGTAAGTCAATAAATAAGCCAGGACAAAATGAATTCAGTGATACATTCTAAAAACGAAATTCACAAAGAAAAGAAGCAGAGGCTGAAAATTGAGCCATAGTAAGTCCAAGTGGTAAATGTCTGACTTAGGTGTATAGGAGAAGATATGGAGGCTGCAATTGCTAACCCTGTCAACTTGATAGTATTCAGTTGCCATGGAAATGTGAGTGTGTCTGTGAGAGAGTTACTAGATTGGGTTAATTGAAATGGAGAGATCCACCCTAACTATGGGCTGCACCAGACTAGACTAGACTATCAAAGTGGCAGAAAGGAGAAGCTGGGCTGAGCTCCAGCATCAATCTTTCTCTGCTCTCTGACTGTATATGCAAGGTGGGATATGACCAGTTGCTTCATACTCAGGTCTCCATGCCTTCCCCACCATGCCAGACTGTACCTTCAGCCAACTAAAATAAGCTCTTCCTTCCTTGAGTTGCTTTTGTAAGGTATTTGTCACAGCAAGAGGTAAAATTACTAAGACAGAGGCTCCAAAGGGCAGAGTGCTTATGGAAGAGCCTTGGTTTCTCTGGGAGGCTGGATGCAGAGCTATGCGTCTGTGAGGTCTGTGCTAAAGACTACCTTCTGGCCGGCTCCCCACCCCGGATGCTCTGAAGACTGGAAGAGGAGGTGTGAAGGGGTGATGTTCTGACTGGGTACAGCTGTCCTCCCTGCACCCCTGCTGGCCCACTCTCCACCCTTTCCTCACTGCTCTCCAGCCTGAAGGATAAGTAGATGACTTCATCCTTGGGTTCCACACTCCCGGTAGCCTGTGCCATAGGGTCAAAGGAGCCTTTACCTACCTACTGGATAGAAGGAGAAAGGGCCAGGGTTTTATTCCAAGGCTCAGCTTGGACTAGCTATCTCCTTATCTCTCTCTGCATCCTGAGAGGTTCTTTAATCTCCTTGCTCTCCAGACCTAGGGTGAGCATGTCTTGTTTAGTAGCCCAGGGCTGTATTGTCTGTGTTCAACACAAACTGCCCACTGTTTCTAAGTAGCTTGTTTACTAAGTTCACCTTAAGTGACCTGATTCGGGCACGTGGTTAGCCATTCTCAACAATGACCATTGAGAAGTACAGACTCAGAAGTGCCCTAGGTCAATGTCAAGGTTGTATACCTGCAAATGGAAGTTATAACCAAATGGCCCTCTGGTCCTCCTAATAAAATGTTCTCTGAAATTGTTGCTGGCTTTCTGATTTATTGCCCCATCACTCTACAGCAAGACAACTGCTGTAGGATACTTCTGCTTTCTTAGGATGAGCTGAACTCTCTGAAGTGGTAAAAACTACGAGGCCTAAAATGGGACCTAAGTTTATCCACCTCTGACATGACCCACTACTTCTTCCATCTCGGCAGTCGAAACGCGATAGAATCACAGTTTCATTTACTCCTTGCAAAGCAAGCTGGTTCTCTCCAGAGAAACAATCCACAGACAGGAAAATAAGGTGCCAGCTGTGGAAAAGTCTCTGTGGAACATAAAAGGCAGACTGTCAGCCATGCCTGCGTTGAGGAAGAGGCCTGCCAGCTTGCTCACCATCACTATGCAAAGAGCAGAAAGGAGTGCCTATTACCCTGAGCTGGGGAAGCACCAAATATAGGGGACTTTGCCATGGATCCTTGAACCCCAATGCTGGTGCTTCCCATCTTCCAAGCTAATATACAACACATGGGTTCTAGGGTTCTGTGTCACTGCTGTAGATCTCCCTGTCAAGGTAACACACACCAGATCTTACACAGTTCTGAGGCCTCTGTCTACACTCTGCCTGAGTGTAAGGAGTCTTTGGAAAAGAGCAGGTCGAATATATCCCTGTGTGGAATGTGTGTCCATCCTAAAGCACAGCTGTTAAACAGCACAGTTAGTAAAGGCAACTATGCTTACTAAGTGCTTTCCTTGTGTTAGATGATATATTCAGAACGCTGGGCAAGTTTGAACTCGTGCAGTGGTTTATGATCTGGGAAACTGACCCTCAGCAGTGCTTCACGTCTATGGTCCACAGCCCTGTGTAAAGCTCTGCTCTTGAGAGGGGGAACCCAAGGACTTGCTTCTAAATGAAGAGTGTAGAAGAGGTGAAAGAAGGTTACCGTACCTTAACACACGCACACACACACACACACACATGCACACACACACACATTCCATCTCGGGGTTTGCAGAAGGAGGTCACTATATTGCCTTCCAAATGTGACAATGGGCTGGGGATCTGACCCAGTGGGTTCAGTGCTGGCTACCCAAGCATGAGGACTGGGTTCAGAGCCCCTGCATCCACATAAAATCTAGGTATGGCAGCACGTGTCTATAATCCTTCTCCCGGATAAGACAGAGATGGGAAGATCCCTCGGACTCATTTGCCAGTAAGTCTAGGCAAATCAATAATAAGCTTTGGGTTTGAGGAGAGACCCAGTCTCAAAAACATGATTGAGAGTGATGAAGATGGACACTTTTCATCAACCTCTGCCTTCTATATAAACTACCGTTTCCCAACATACATCTTCACAAACAGGAACACCCCCTACAAAATAAAAATGATATACATACCTATACGTTCCTACCATCATCTGTTAATCATATTGGAAGCATTTCAGTCATTGATCTTGTAATATAAGAGTCTCTTTCACAAATAAATTTGATGACATTCAATTGCAGAGACATAGTTTGGACCTCAATAGCAAGGGGCCACTCTCAGGGTACTATCCTTAGGATATGACATGAAGCTGAAAGGCCTCCTAACTGGTGTTAATGTTTTTGTCTATAAAATTCAGGTAAGAAAACTATTTACCTCATAGGGCTTGTTTGGTGAATTAATTAGGAGAAATTAATATACCATGTCACTGGCATGACAAATAAGAATTGCTCAATAAACTTTAAAGTTTTATGAACAAAGGATGTTTATTCTAGGACCGCTTCTGTCAAATTAGAAGCTGCCTGATGCGCTTGTATACTCTCTGCTTCCTCATCTTTTCTAAAGATCAAGGCTAAGTCTGTATTTGTTAAAGTGGATATAGGTTTTTACTAATAGAAAATGCCTGCATGCAAAGTCAATGTACATTTCTATGCCCACAATTAATTATTTAGCGTCATACATATGTCAAAATACTTTATGCCTGCTGCGTTTTGGAAGACAGGGAATGATTTCTGGAAGACCACAGACCTGATCCCCCAAAGGATGGATTCTCAGTGATAGGCAGGTATACTTTTACAGAGAAATGTAAGAAAGCTTTGGGAAATAAACAAATAAATAAATTCATTTCTATGTTCCAAGTTATTCAATTATTAAACAGTGCCTATAGACAGGGAGAAGGAATTAAGCATTAACGTTATGAACTGGGCGTTCATATAGACATTTATTTAACAATTAGTTTGATTGGATTTAAGATGGTTTGATTCTACGTTTAAAAAGACTCCCCATAGCCGGAGCATCACACAATGTGATCTGGCACCAAACTCACATGGAAGCTGGTTAAAAATTCAGCTACCCTGGTTTTGAGCCTAGCTGGGTCTGGTTCAGCAGGTCTAGGTCAGAAACTCTCAGTGTACATTTTTAATACTCCTTATGTGAGTCTCCTATAATGTCCCAGGCACAATGAGAAAAGGTGTCCTACAGGGATCCCAGGACTCCAGAGTCCTTCACCTTTACTCCAGCCTGCTTGCTTTCTGGTATTTTTTTCAGCATCCTTGACAAAGGAAAGACGTCTTCCCCAGGGCACCATTCTGTTCGTGGCAACTAAATCTCTGCAGCTGAGATTCGCAGGAGCAGTGCTCTGGGGAAGTAAAATATTTCCACTCAGATGCTGGAGCTCCTGCTGAAGGGATGGAGGAGTCTATTCATCAAAGAGTACACAGTGCCTGTTGCAGCAAGGACCAAGTGTGTCTGCAAAACCTTAACTCTCACCTGGGTGCAAAAGCAGGGAGCTAGTCTGGCTCAGATCTACCCAATGTTCATTGCAGGAACGGGTACTTAGGTACGGGAACAATACCTGCATAGATTTGTTTCATTTCAGGTTTGAGAAAAGCGGGAACAAAAATGAATGGACTCACCCAGCAGATACCAAGGACAAAAGTGGATTTGAATTTCTTTATTCAGATAGGCACTGAAAACAAATACATTTGCAAAAATGAACAGAGAATATGAATGTTCACTTTAGGAAAGCAGTGATGGCTAAAGGTAAGATGAGTTAGCTTTGAACAGATCTTATCTTGTGCCCTAGAGGGTTTACCTGTAATAGAGGGAGATATGATAAGGGAAAGGAGGGGGAAGGAGAAGAATAAAAGATTTCACTTAGCTCTACAACCATCATATTTTAGCTTTCTGCTACTGGCATGCAATACCTGAAGTGGTCCTTTCTGTTATTATAATAAAACACTTGAATTAGCCAACTTAATAAGACAAAAATGCTTTATTTGCTTCCATGGTGTTCGAGGTTGCCATCCCTGGCTGCCCATGGCTTGTGGGTTCATGATGAGGCACCATGGTAGAGTGTGTGGTGGAGAAAAGTTGTTCACCTCATGGTAAGAAACAGGAAGGTGAATAAATGAGTGGCAGAGCTCCACTCCCTGGTTTGGGACAAGTCCCCAAACACTAGAATATATCCCTCTAGCCCCTCAACCCCCGCTTTGAACTTTCTGCTACTTCCTAGTGGCACCAGGCAGGGGAACCAAGGCTTTCTATTATGTATAACTCATATCCAAACTTCCAATTTAGTGTTGCGTAGCAGTTCAGGCATGGCATGAGGAAATAGGTGGAGTCTACAAAAATACAGCACCTACTTATAAGAGGGACTTGAGCCTTTGATGATTTGAGTTATGCACACAGTTTTGCAAACCTACTACCCCCCACATGGATAATTAGTAATGTATATAATAATCTATGATGTGTGGATTGAAAGGCATAAAAATCAGGCCTTTGGAATGCATTCATTTCCCCCTAACATGTACAGCTAATTGTACCCACTCAGAATAGAATAGCATTTGGCTTTAGTGTCCATGATTCAACGAGTAAAACCCACAAAAGACCCTTCTTTGATGGATACCCAACAAGCATAAGAGGACTCAAGGCCTGTTCCTGGAACCAGGAAGTAGGAAACAGAGATGGGGTTAGGGCTTCTGCCTGTGCTACAACTACACTCCTGGGACTATGAGAACCTGATTAGCTGGGTGACGTTGGAGAGAAATCCCTTTGGAAGCAATGCTCACATACTGGTCATGTGACAAAGGACCTAAAGTCCCAATCTGTGCAGAAGCAGAACCGACTATTGTCACCTGGACCTGTTTCCTGCCTGTCAAGGCCACCACTCTGCATGCCAGCTGCAGTTACTGCTTTTGTCGTCATTGGAAATGAGGCTATTGAGACTCCCTCTGTCCAGAGCTGAAAACTCAAATCCAGAATCTAGGGGGAGTTCAACAGATGCTTTACATCTCCCAGGTAGCAGACTGGAGTGACAGGCCCACCAGGTCCTCCTGTGTTCTTATGGCCTCAAAGACCTCCCCCCCTTCTTCCCTCTTCCCTTTCCCCTCTAGGTCCAAAATCATTGCTAAGTGCCAAGTTTGTAATTTGAGTCAGACCACCGTGGACTAAATACCATTACCATCCTCCCTAGCCCTGAAACTGTGAGTAACAGGCTTTCTTTCTTTCTTTTTCAAACCTTTGTAACTGAATACACAGAGACCCCTCTTCAGAGAATAAATATGCCAAACTCAGCAAGGTATTTTAGAAGGGAATTACAACATGTCTGAAATCAGAAATGGACTTATAATATCCATATTTCCTTCACAGCAGCAACCAGAGTTATCATTCCAAATATTTTAGCACTGGATAGATTAGACATAAAACCAAAGCTGGGTTTCCAGCCCAGGCACCTACACTGTTTTTTGCTTAATGTTTCTGGCCACGTCAAACAAAACATTCTCAAGAACTGCAGTGTATACATTAGCCGGGTGTATAAATCACACATAATTATAATATCCTTCACCCCAAGAGGCCGTTAGTATTTCCTTTATGAAAGTTACACAGTTGATACCGGCACCTTGCTAATAGATCGGCCCTCCTGGAAAATACAATTAAACCCCATGCAGGGCCAGGAAGTAGTTTTGCATGCCTGCTGTCACTGTGGCTTTCAGACACAATTGCTTCCCACAATGGACTTAACCACCACCAGCCCAGAAGCTCTGTGTGGGAGAGTATGCCAGGGCAGTCAGGGCTGGCCCCAGCCAGGCATGGAGCCAGGTCTACAGAGGGCCTGGCAGACAAAGACCTGCAAGTCAGACAGCACCCTGCCGAGACGGTAGGAGACAGGATGTGAGGCATCTGACCTTGGGGTTGGAGCTGCCCTGGAGAAGGTTGGGGGGCGAAGCTATCTCATCTCAGCAGGCTGAATGTGAGACCCAGAGCTGCTGTTTGGCACTGGTTAGTGGGAACACGCACAAAGGAACAGACTAGGGGGCTGGTGTCGCCACCCTCAGTCTGTATGTATGTCAAAAGAGAGCACTCTTAGGACTGAGAGTATATCTCAGATCAGCGTTTGTCCAATATACTTAAGACCCAGGGTTCAACTTCAGCTCTGCAAAGAGCAAATAGGAATAAATATTCCCGCAAGAAGGGCTGTTTTCCAATCACCCACAGCTTAGAATGACAGAGGAGGGACAGAGTATAAACACAGCCATTTGGCCTGGGTCTTGAGTTCCTATGGATTTTAAGGGGGCAATTCTCCTTATTCCCAAATGAAGCTTGTGCGTAGTGTCCCAGACTGTAATTATGGAAATGAATTAAAAGCTTTACTTTATGACATTTAAATGTGTGGACAGGGACCAATTCTGAAACCCTTTTTTGCATTATTAAATAAAAAATAAACAAACATACATTAAATGACCCACAGACAAGACTAGGCCTCTCTCAGCCTCCGGAGGTTGAAGAGAGCTGATCAAATAGTTTCCCAACCCAGTTTTTTGCCTGGGGCTCTCTCTACCTCTTAGACACCCATGTAGCTCTGGCACAGACAAAAAATGTTTCATTCAATGCACAGTGCTGCTCAGGCCAAGGTCAAAGGAGTGGTTGGCCAAACACAGGGGAGATAGAAAGATGCCAGTTCTGTTATGGCTCCAAGGATGCCCCAGAGTCGGGAGGCCTGAGCTGCACAATGCTGTCCCTTCAAAGTAAGATCACTGTCTGCTTCTTTGGGATGGGCACTGCTCCTCTCCTCTTAGACTAGACACCCTTTGCAGGAAAAAGCCTGAACCTGAAAATTACAAGACATTAAACATCGTGTTCTGGACCACCTTGGCAACGTGAATCACTTTCAAGCAAGCCTTAGGCTGAAAGAGGTCATTGTGAAGTCTTTATATAGACAGTAGTCACTCCAGTCCAGAGGTCCTCAAACAGCAATGATCCTTAAAGGCACCACATCACTTGGGAACCTGCTAGACATGTGCACTGCATAGTGACAGCTGCCCCCAGCTGTTGAGCCCGAGGGTAGAGTGGGGACTGTGATCTTAATTTTTCTAAGACCAGTTTTTGAGTACTCTGAAAGTTTAGAACCTCTGCACCAGAAAGTTCAGGCCACATGGAGCTTAAGGTTTCAAATTATTTACTTCCTCTTGTATATCATGGAAATGAAATCCACCTGTTCTTAAAGTCCAAGAAAGCAACAGTGGAGGGAAAACAAACACAAATCAGTGTTAAGCAAAACAAGGGCTGGGAGGAAGATGTCTCAGTCAGTAAAGTGTTTGTCTTGTAGGAAAGAGGACTTGAGTTCAATTCCCGAAATCTTTCAAAAGTGCAGGTATGTTGCTTATGATCTCAGTACTGGGGAGGAAGAAACAGAAGGAGTCCCGGTGCTCTCTGACCAGCTGGTCCATGAGAGACCCTTGTTTCAGGAAAATAATGTGGGCAGCATCTAAAAAATGTCACCTGATGGTGAACTTGGTTTTCACATTCATGTATATACATGCACACACATACATACACACACACATGCACACACACACTCCTCAAAAGAAAACAAAAATGCATCCTGTACAATAGTTATTCAAGGGATGAAAGCTTCTCCTTGACTAGATGCTCAGACAAAGGGAGTCCCAGGGAATGTACATTCCACTTCCAAACCTTTGCTCTTGTTCATTTGACTCCCAAGTCCTCACTGACTGGTAGCCCAAATGTTTCTCAACGTTAAAAGGCATCTTTCATATTCACCCACATCTGAGGACCACCTGGAGCATGACATTCTCAACATTTTTAACAAGTTTATTTCAATTTTAAAAATATGTAAGCAGATTTATTGGGGAAAAAAGCATGCATTTCTTTTGCAAAAAGGAAAGGGAAACATTTCTTGTAGGAATAAACAGTAGGACAGAAGAAAGATCAAACAATGTTGTTTGATTCCAGATAAAAGAGTTGCCTCAAAATTGTCCTAGGAGTGAAGTTGTGTGCCTGTTATCCCAGCACTTGGGAGATGGAGGCAAGGTGGGGGTTACAGACTCAAGGCCAGCCTTGGCTACATAATGAGTTCAAGGTGAGCTGAACCTACAGTATAGAATCTATCTCAAAAAGCGAGGGCTACTGACTCAATACACATTCACTAGGCAAGACCTGGGATCAACCTCGAGTCACACACACAGACATACACACTGAAGTCCTTATCTATGGCCCCTCTTAATAAGATATTATTAATTTAAAAAGTAATTTCAACATATTTATTTATGGCAGAGGAATGTACCATGCCACACCTGTGGAAACCAGGGGACAAAGTTGGGAGTCAGTGTACATTCAGAAAGCTGAACTCGGGTCTCCAGGTTATAGTCAGAGATTGATTTTGCCAGCCCTGGAGACAGTATTTACAAAAGTAATTAAAATGTGTGGGCAGCCAGCATATGGAGGTTCTGTTGGACATATTGGGTTTCATGGTCTAAGTTGATGAGGACGACTGACCAGGTCTCTTCTTCATGAAGGCACCAGATCCCACTACAGATGATTGTGAGTCACTTTGTGGTTGCTGGGAATTGAACTCAGGACCTTTGGAAGAGCAAGTAGTGCTCTTAACCGCTGAGCCACAGCAATCTATTTAAAGCTTTATCATAGTAGGTACTAATATAATATAACTTGTATTGATCTGAAAGGGGGATTTGGACCTCAAGGAAAACAAACACAAAGGAGAACGCCACATGAAGATCTTGGAAGAAATGGAGGTGATGGACCTAAACGCCAAGGTACAAATATCAAGGATTGATACTGCAGTCCAACATAAGCTAAGAGTTCGGACCTAGAACGAGCCAACCCCACTGACACCTTGATCTCCAGCTCCTAGTCTTCAGTAGGCAAAACAACTAATTTTTGCAACACCCCCTGCCCTGGAAAACCTTAGCACCAATGAAAGTTCATGTCTCTTATTAGCAGAGGACATTAGCAAAGTTATAAGGACTTTTTCCAAATAGAAGTATTTATTTTATATAAAATCATGGATGAGAAAGATAATAAGACAGTTGAGGAATGCCTGTGACCCTAAACTTATGCAGAAAGATTTCAAGTTCAAAATCAGTCTGAGCTCTATCTACAAAAAAAAAAGAAGAATTAAATAGAGAAGAAGGATTTCCTACTCATCATTAGATCATTTATCAACAGAGTCTGAGAATCTTTGTTCCCCAGTGTTTGCCTGTTTTATGTCAATTTTACACAGGCTGGAGTCATTTGGTAAGGGGGAACTTCAATCAAGAAAATCCTCCTGCCTGACTGGCCTGTGACATATTCTTCATTTATGATTGATGTGGGAGGCCCCAGATCACTTTGGGTGGGGCTGTCCCTGGGCTGGTGGTCCTAGCTGTTATAAGAAATCAGGCTGGGCATGCCATGGGGAGCAAGAAAGTAAGTAGCACCCCTCCATGGCCTCTGCATCAACTCCTGCCTCCAGGCTCCTGACCTGTTTGAGTTTCTGCCCCAACTTCCTTCAGTGATAGATTTTAATGAACAAAGAAAACAAAACCTCCTGTGCCTAACTCCCCTGTTATTCTGGAAGTTTGGATAAGGTACAAGAACAGTGATGGGATTTACCTTTCACACTCCCTGTTGGAGTCTTCTTTGCTTATGTCATGAGTGAGTCAGTATCTGTACCTTTTTAGACTTCTCAGAAGGAAGCTCCTTCTAGAAATAACAACTTACAAGTATCAGGAAGTCTCTGAAATTTGGTAAACTCACAAGACCCCCTTCATCTCAAGGTTATATAAACAGTGAGTTCCGTTGAGGAGTGAAGGCTCCACAACTGTTTACAAACCATGGAGAGAGCCACAGGGCTCCAACCTCTGTTAGTCCTCATCAATGCTGGCACTGGCATTCAGTGATGCAGCTGCCTTTGAGTGAACTATGCTATGGGAAGTAGCCTATCATCACTATGCCCATACGTAACTCTAATAAACTTGGTAGCGTTTGATGGCATTATTACTTTGCTCTGTTGTAATCTCCTGTCTGGAGTGAGTATATATTTGTTCACAATCTCCCTCAGGAATAATGTCAGACAACACACCCGATCCCTCCACATATCCCCCAGGTTCCAGCCTCTCTGGGGTTTGATGTTCCTATGTGAGACTGGAAAAGCTGAAAATTAAATGGCCAAACACCATCTTTGCTGTGAACAGAGCTTTGCTCATTGAGCACTCCGAGAAAGGAGCAGCACCTCATGAGATTTGCTAAGCAAACAAAAAGCAAATCCTGTGTAAACATACATAGTCAAAGGAGATGCAGGCAAACACCATCTCACAAGACTGTCTGACTGTACCCTTTGCTTAAGGCAAGTAGAAATGGCTACAGGCATGAGAAATATCATAACAAAACCAACAACTATGTAGTTACCATGGATTAGCATGTTTGTGTCATGCATGTCAAGTTCAGGCCTCCTCAGTCCTTGTTACTCAGTCATGGTTTGCAGAGAAGAACATGGAAAAGGCACTTGTCCCATGCAAAGCCATGTAGCCTCTAAGCACCACAGCTTGAATGAGAAGATGCTTGTTCTGTCTAGTTCCATTACAAGCCTTTAGAGAGTATAAGGGACAGAAATCCAGGTCTCCCACTCTTACGTTCAATTCTCTCCTAGTTGAAACATCCTATCCTGGAGGCGGGTTCTGTGGGAGGCAATTCTGCATGGTTCAGAAAGTTGTAAGATGAAGCTTTTCCTCCAGTAAGGAATGGGATGTCCTTAAGATGAAGGCAGTAAATAAACAGATTGCAAATTTCAAGAAGGTTACCAAACTAGCAAGATTCAGGGAGCCCTTCCCCAAGGTCCTAGAAGTAGGAAGCAAATGCTGAGAGGGGCTTGTAGGGCAGAATCTCCCACCAGCCGAAATACCTAGAAAACACTTTTCAATCTGTTGAGCTACCTGTAGGCTCTGTAGAGGACTTTGGGGTTACAGTTATAATATTCATCATTTCTGTGTAGATGAACTTTTCAGTGAGGTAAGCTACATTTGAGTCATTCCTGTACCATTAATGATCTCACACTCACTTGTAAACAATTGACCAAGGTGTATTTGACCAGGATCAATACTTTAGTCTGACATTGGTTTCCCATTTGGTGTAAATAGACCTCTGTGTTGTGTCTCCTTTTTTTCTAGCCACCTACAACACTCCATAATTAAATCTGCATCATAACTCCAGAATTTGTTAAACTTTATCATCCACCAAACAAAGGAACCTTCCAGTTGATGCTAGAGATCTTAAGATAAATGATTAGATTGCATTCTTTGTGATAGTCCAATGTGATCTCAAGAACCTTCTGAGAGGAAGGAGGAAGGTTAGGAATGGAGCATTGAGACAAGGAAGGAGACAGTGTGGTGGGTTCTGAGTTGAAAGAAAGGCCAAAAGTATGTTCTGTCTTTGGTAGCTTCTGACTGCTAGAAATAACCCATATAATACATAATATACAACATATTATAGATAGATAAGTAGGTAGATAGATAATAGATATTATAGATAGTAGGTAGGTAGATAGATAAGGGATAGATAGATAGATAGATAGATAGATAGATAGATAGATAGATAGATAGATAGATAGATTAGACAGCATAACCTTAGCTCTGTGAACATCTGCTAGAGTTCAGGGACCTCTTGAACACTATAAACAACTTACTAACCTTCCTGACTTCTCCTCCACTGATGTCAGTAGGATGCCTTCCCTGAGCATCAATGTTTTCAGGGTTGGAGAGAAGACTCAGTATGTAAAGTGCTTGCTGTGCAATCATAGGACCCAAATTTAGATTTCCTGCATCTGTGTCAAATCTGGGGGTGGTGTCATATACCTGCAACTCTAGGGCTGGAAAAGCAGGCAGGTGAACATGGGAGCTTGCTGGTCAGCGCACCTGTGTGCACAAAGTGAGGAATGATAGAGGAAGGTACTCGATGTCAACCTCTGTCCTTTATCACATGCTCAGGCAAGTGTACTTGAACTCACACACACAAGCTTATCTTCAGATATTGTTAAGTGAAAACAGCATCACCACTGATTGTGGCTCTCTAGAACAAAGGCATAAGATGAAGCTGCTAAACAGAAATTTATTTCTTAATTTACTTTTGCAATTAAGAATAGAGCCCTGATTCTGAACTGAGCTCCATGTATCCGCCAAGAGTTCAGAGATGCAGAAAGAGCTGGCCTGTCCCCGAGGGCTTCAGTTCCTTTAGCACAACTTGCAATTTCCTGTAAATCCAACTGACGTAGTAACCTACTTTTATTTATTTATTTTTTAACTTGGTAAAGAACAATAACATAAAGTAAAGTTTCTGGAGATTAGAGTGTGGTTATATAAACTCACTTGATTTTTTATGCATATACTGTTATTTCAAATTATTTCAACATGAAGTCCCATTTCCACAAGCCAGAGGCTATTTTCCCATAATTTTCTTCCAACCTTGTTTATTCTGTATTTTTTATGAGTTTTTGTGTTATTATTGAGTTTTCAACAATCATTAGGTAGTGCCTGAGACATAATTGAATGCAATTTTATTACCCCAGTGAACAGACATAAATATTTAATCTTCCTACTCCACATGGCGATATTTAGGGAGCTTATCAACTGTTTTGGGGGGCTGCCCATAGAATGGGTAGAATGGGTATCTTGAAAGGCTGGCATTGTCATTTTCTCTAACACATCAATACTAATTGCAATCCTCAGTGAGACATTTCAAAAATAAACATGGGGCCAGTAAGATAGCCCAGTGGGTCAAGTACTTGCCACCAACCCTGACAACTTGATTTCAATACTCAGGTGTTATATGCTAGAAGGAGAGAACTGCCTACTACAAATTGTCCTTTGACCTTCTTACATGTGCCATGCCCCATACTGCCCTCAGCAAATAAAATTAAATAAAATGTAATTAAATAAAAGTTGTGGCACTGCTATACATTGTATCATATTTTTAGAATTCCAGCAGTAGTGAGAGTAAGGAAGGAGAACTGAAAGTTCAAGGACAATGTATCAGACAAGAGAATCAATCTCAAAACTCCAAGGATAGGATATAGTGTCACGATAGACTTTATCCAGCATGCACAATATTTTCAGTTCAACTTTAGTACTGCAAAAACATAAATAAACAAGAAAGAAAAACAGTGAAAGAGAGAGGGGGAGGGAGGAAGGAAGGAAGAGAGGAAGGAAGAAAAAAAGGAAAGAAACAAGGAAAACAAACAGTAGATTATAAGATAGAATAGCAATTGAATCTTCACTGTCTGCTTCAGAATCTAGAGGATGGGTTGTCTGAAAGAAAGAAGACACAGTTTTTTCCCCAGAATATTCAAAGGGGAGTCTGTAGCCTATCTCCTAAACAACTCACCCGGGGGTGAGGGTGTGGAGAAATGACTCAGTAGTTAAGAGTGCTTGTTGCTGTTGGATAAGGCTCTTGTACACTGTAAAGATTTGTCACTCATATTGGTTTAATAAAATGCTGACTGGCCAGTAGCCATGCAAGAAGGATAAGTGGGGAGACCAGACTAGAAGAATTCTGGGAAAAGAAAAGGCAGAGGTAATCACCAGTTAGACACAGAGGAAGCAAGATGAGAATGCCTTTCTGAGAAAAGGTACCAAGCCATGTGGCTAAACATAGATAAGAATTTTGGGTTGATTTAAGTTGTAAGAGTTAGTTAGTTATAAACCTAAGCAACAGGCCAAACAGTTTATGTTGTCTGAAGTTTCTGTCTCATCCGGTCCTACAGTCCTTTAGTTCCAAAGAAATACACAGAGGCCTGCATCAATTATAAACTGGTTGGCCTAGTAACTCAGGCTTCTTATTAACTCTTATAACTTATATTAGTACATAATTCTTGTCTGTGTTAGTCACGTGGCTTGGTACCTTTTTTGGCAAGGCAGTTACATCTTGCTTGCTCTGTGTCTGGCTTGCTCTCAATTTGGGTGACAACTGCAGACTGAAACGTCCCTCTTCTCATAATTCTCATTGCTGCACCTCTACTTCCTGCCTGGTTGCACCACCTATACTTCATGCCTGGCTATGGCCAATCAGCGTTTATTAAACAAGTACCAAAAAGCAAATCTTTACAGGGTAAAACCATTGTCCCATAGCAAGTTTATAATTAATATAAGCCTCTGTGTGTTTCTTTGGGACTGAATGGCTGTGGGACCAGGTGGGACAGAAACTTGCATCTACAGCTTGCTGCTCTTGCACAGGACCTGAGTTCAATTCTAAGAACCCATGTCCAATTGCTCACAACTTCCTGTAATACCTGCTCCAGTATTCTAGCTGTTTCCTTGACTCTGTAGGCACTGTAGTTGTGTAAAGGCACACACACATACACTCATTCATTTTGGAAGCCCAAGAAGGAAGTTCGTGCCATTTTAGCAAAATGTTCTTAATTTTGAGGACACAAGAAATTCATACGCAGGCCACAGACCCTGGCATTAATCACACAATGTAGCACAGGTATAAACTGGTTTGGTCTATGCATTGAAGGTATTTGTTTCCATTCATGGAGTTTACCCCAGACACTTGTGAAATCTTTTCTAATGTGAGCAATTACCCTGCTGTGTGATTTCTCTTTCCTACGGCTGATGTTGTATTGTGGAGGATACTAGACAGTGGGGAACGTGAATAAGCAGAAGTTCAACCTACTTGCTGGGTGCTCTGAAATGCTTTCAGAAACCTGATGGTTTCTTAAAAGCTGTGACCATCTGGAAGCTAGGAAGCAACAGCTAAGCAACAATTACTATTGTACCAAAACATGGGTAAAGAGACAGAGCTTGAATGCTAGGCTCAAGAGCAAAAATGCTAATGCTGCAAAATAGCCTTCTTGGATTTTTCTGTTATAATAGTGTCAACTCCCAGGGAAGAAAGTTCCACCAAGCTTATTAAGTAATTTGCTTTCCTACAACTTGAAGGCTTTCTCTAACTCTCACCAGGCTAACAAGCACTGTAAGGAAGGCTCTATTCCTATTGTTTCTGTTTATCCTGCAAATTGTAGTTTTGTTGTCTGAGGGGATTGCAAGCAGGGAGTTTGCAAAAGAGTGTAATAGAAACTTCACCCATCATAGAATGAGACAATTCTTCTCTCACCAAATTAGCCATGTTAACTCCCTCCTCCTCAAGCTTTTGGTAAGGAAAAGTGTCTTCTAGAAGGCAAGCTATCCTTTCCAGCAGGTACAGAGCAGAGAGTCCCCAGGAGCAAACACCAAGGATAATTCAGAGAGGGCAAAGCAGCTGCTTCCATATGCAGAGAGGACCACTGAGATGAATGGGTTTCATCAGCTCCACTGGAGCCTCACCCAGAACTGCTGTCCCACAGAAGCTACCAGGGCACTCTATAGTTAGGAAGCCTGTTAACAATGCACGCAGTGTGCTGAGTTGGTACTTAGACTTACCACACATGTGCACAGATTCACACACACACACACACACACACACACACACACACACACATACTTCATTTACAAAATAAAAGGAGAGTAGACAGAACTGCCAGATAGGCAGGTGACAAAATGAATATTTTCCAGAAACATGCAGAGCTTCTTCTCCCTGCCCACATCAGGCAGGATCATGCCATGGTATGGCAATGTGGGATGTAGATCTTGAATATGTGGGTTTTGACCTCCAAATGATCTCAGCCTTTTTAAGTTACTAAACATTTCCCCTTGAGGTTTGATCTGGAATCTCCTTCCACCCAGTCTTACTATTTTCTCCAAGTCATGGGCTCCACCCATCCAAAGTCTTCATGTTGGTCATCCAATCTTTCTTCTCTAGCGTTACAGAAGCAGCATCCTCCAAGCCTCAAGACCTTCTGATGCTCTCTACTTTCTTTCCTGCTCTTGTCTTCTTCCACTTAGACTTGCTCTACTACCCTTAAGGACAGCCCAGAGTTGGGGTGTGGTGATCCAATCTGTAATCCAGCACTTGGAAAGATGAGGCAGAAGAAGTCTAAGTTTGAGGTCACCCTGGGCTAACGAGAGTGTACCAAAGTCAATAAGGCTACATAGTAAGACTTTGTTTTGCCCTAAAAAAAAAAAAAAAAACAAAAAAACATTTTGATCCCTTTGATAATGAGAGCCCCTGACCCAGTAAAATATTCCCAGAAAGGTTATCAAGTCTAATGGAACTCTCATCAAGGTCTGGGCAAAGTTGTGTGCTGTCCCTCTGAGTCTCAAAAGGACCTCATGTCTCAGGAAGGATTTTTCCACATAATGTCTATATTCCTTAGCATTTGCTGACTGCTAACGTGGTATAAAATTCAAACATAAACAGCACCTGAAAGCAGGCATAAGGGGCCTTAATCAGGTTGTATAGCTCGCCATTTTGTTGGAATCTATGGTTGTCTCCCATCACTATGGTTGAATGAGCTCTTCTCTCCTCATCCCAAGGTGAAAGCCTGCACCTGATGACTGAGAGCGTGCAGCTGTTCTGCCTGTCTGTGGAGGCATCGGGCTTCTGCTTCATTGGCCTCAAAGAGTAGGAAATGGGAATAGTCCCCCACGCAGAGACCCTCTAGTTCTATTTTCAGCATGTTGCAGCCCTCCTTCCCATATGAAAGACTCACATATCTTTGAACAGTGAGAATCTTGTCGATCAGTTTTATTCATGATGACTTCAGAGTTTCTTCCTCTGGGAAATCTTTAAAGGGGTATGCTTGCCTTAAACAGACTCCTGTAGGAACACCCACATTAATTTGAGATTATTCATTGATCCTGCTAGTTGAGTTTGCTAGCTTTCCCTCCTCCTTATATGATCATAACAGCATAGAGGAGAAAATACACCTCCTGTACTTAGCACACATATACTCCTTTAACATTTTTACAGTTTTCATTTAATCAGCGTTTGTATGTGAGTGTGAGCCCACAACATACATGTGGAGGTCGAAGAACAAGTAAGTGGAGGAAGTCAGATCGCATTGTGGGTTCCAAGGATTGAAATTGGATCATTCATGGAAAGCACTTTACCTGCTAAGCTATCTCTCCAGCCCACATACAGGTATTTTCCAATTCTGGAGAGTAGATGGGTTGATGAGTGGATAGATGGCCATTGGTGGGTGGATGTATCTATGAGAGGGCTCATGGGTAGGTAGATAGATGTATGGATTGATGGCTCAATGGGCAGCTGAGTGGGGAGGTGGATGGATGAATTGGTGGCTCAGTGTAGAAAAAGGTAGCTGATTTTGTGGCTGAGTGGGATGGGTCAGTAGATGGTTGATAGATGGATGACCTGGTAAATGGGAAATAAAGAAAACAACAGATTGAGCAATTCCAAAATCTATACACAGTGCTCAATTTTGCCTATAATTTTCTGATAGTGTGTGGGTCAAGGGAATTTTCGAAGACTGACTTCTATCCAGATAATCTTCTGGAGACTTCCCTATCCAGATAATCTTCTGGAGACTCCCCGCCTGTCCAGGGAGAGTTTCCTTCTGACTAGTGTAAAGTTAGCTTATTTGACATGTTCACGAAGGACAGTCTCCCACTGTTATCCTAAGGACATAATGAAAATAAGTCAAGGAAAGAAATACAAAACTCTACAATAAAGGGTATTCCTCAGTCTGGGTTCTAGAAATACAGGCATCAAGAATCATAGCAGGCTGAGCCATTAATATCCCTTATACTAAGGCACCACCTACCATGTTCCAGCACTCCAGGCTTCAAGTGTGACACCTGATTTTATGTAGACAGATATATGCCAACACTGTGTGTGCAGCTTCATATTTCCATATGTCAGACAAAGTACAACCTGAAGCACATGCTGAATAATTCATCCAAGCAGAGGTCTGATAAACAGATGTCTGTAACGCAATAGTTCTGAAGGTGCCGTTTTTCTGACACGAACAACAACAAGAAAAAATCCCTGCTTAAAAGCCAGATGGCAAATAAAGCCCAGTTCATCACTTAGGCTCACATGGGAAACTGTAGCACATTTTTCATCAATTCCCACTTTATATTTAACACAGTAAATATAACAGTGAAGCATTATGCCTCTTCCTTCTCAATCTATCTCATCTGCGAGTGTTAATCTCCACTGGGTCTGAAGCAGTATTTACTCCACATAAGAAAATGAGCTTCCATGTAACAAATTTTCTCTCTGCAGAAACAACAGAAAATTCTGTATGCTCGACTCTTGCAGTGTATTGGAGATTTCCAGAGACAGATTTCGAGAAAAAAATATGTCTATTTTTTCCTTTCAGCCTCTCATGGCATAATTGAGGGGTTGAGCATCCCATTGCATAAACAAGAGCACTGCCCGAGTTCACAGCGGATGATAAAAGCTTGCTGCCATTCTAGGGGAAAAACTGCAGCCTGCGGATGAGTTTCAAGGCAAGGGCCATGTTAGGTAACATTTGAGCCCCCGGGTGCTGGTTACTAACTTTTAAATCTTGGTCAGTCTCTTGCTTTTGCACACCTGGTGGGAATCTTTCTGGATGACTGTGGACTTTCGTAGTTCTTCAAGTGCATCCAGAGAGGGGGATGTTTGTCTAGAGAAAGTTAAGAAAAGGCAGCTTCCCTGGGCTGAGGTATGAATAGTGCTTCTCGATTTGTCTTCCCATAGTTATGCTCCTTACCTTCATGTGAATTGAAAACCCATGGTAGACACTGGGATGGGAGATACATATGACACAGCCTGGTAAATGACAACATAAACACATACGCTGGGGTAGCAGGTTGCCTTTGATGGGAGTTGCTGGAGACCTTAGGAGGGATGCTGACCTCATAAATTCTATGGGATTCTGTTGAGTCTTACTAATGCCTTCAGTAAAGGCTTCTGTTGCATCAGAAGGACAACGTTGCATCTGGACACTAGCATTGCTCACAAAACACTAATGCCCATCTTTGGTTTTACGCACTAGCATGCTGGGCAGCTAGGAGATATATCTTCATGTAAAACTGTGAGGGAGATTCTTGTATTCTACCCATTTTACAAGTGGGGGATTTGAGGCTGACAGTATTCAGTAGCGGTGACCACGATCTCATACCTACTAAGAAATGCAGCTAGGATTCACACATTTCCGATTACAAACTTCCTCTTTTGCATCCCTGTCAAAATTAGTGACCCTGACACACTGACTAAGATTGGAGATTGGAAAACTGAAGTGTATTCTTTCTCAGTGAGAATTCAGACCCTAGAGAGACTCAATAAGAGGTGTAAGAGACAGTGCCTGCTGCAGAATAGAGAATGGGATAAAAGGAAGCCACAATCCCACCTGTGTGGGTATGCCCACACTCATACATCTGAGCAATCTCTTCCAGAAAGCCTTAGGATTCCTTTGAATGTTTACTTTGTTCTATCATACACATTGGCAGGATCCATTCACCTCTTGTGTGATGATGATGCCAGAGCTGGGTTGTGTTTCCCTTTCGTCTGTTCTTTGTTGGTTTGTTGCAATAAATCTTTAATTTGGACTGAATTATGAGTTTTAAATAATTGATCTTGATGATTCCGAATGCGCCCTACTAGAGTATTGTAACGAGCTGAGATGTTAGGCATGGAGATACACTCAATACCACATGCCCCAGGCTTTACTTCCAAACCTTTTCCTGACATTCCCCGCACCCACACCATATCCTCTCACAAGCTACACTCGGAGACGCACCAGGGAGCAGCCGCCATGTTCACAGTGAGTATGGAGCCTGACACCACAGGTTCATCTTCCATAATGAGACCCAAGTGTTCTTAATATGGGGTGACAACCTCAGTGATAAGATAGGACTTTGTAACTCAGAGATGGGCCCTGAGCATGGCATAGGATTTATTAAAAATTCATCTCTGGATTAGTGGCTAAGTATGCAATGCAATGTATAAAGAAAAAATAAAACAAGCATAAAATAACAAAATAGTAAAGTATCTTCCATGGAAAAAGTATTTTTGAACATTACAGAAATACACTTGAAAAAAATCATAAGACCCATATAAGACTGGACCCTTCAATATTTCATCAAGGAAGCATGAGGGGCTTCATTGTTCCATGAGTAAAGGTTACTAATAAAAGGAGAGAAGCTGGGTGGTGGTTGCACACACCTTTAATGCCAACACTTGGAAGGTAAAGGCAGGTAGATCTCTGTGAGTTTGAGGCTATCTTGGTCTAGAAGAGTTAGTTCCAGGACAGATAGGGCTGTTACAAAAAAAAAGCCCTGTCTTGAAAAAGAAAAGAAAGAGAGAGAGAGAGACAGAGAGAGAGAGAGAGAGAGACAGAGACAGACAGACAGACAGAAAGACAGAAAGACAGACAGACAGAGAAACTTTCTTTAGTGTTAAAACCTTTAGTAAGTTGTTTGTGTGTTCATGTAAATAATTCCTAATCCATGATCCTGTAATTAACCCTAATTATAGTAATTGGTTCACAAATAAAAAATATTCACTTTGTAAAATAAGATAAAATACAAATCAAATAAATGCAACTTAAATTATGTATCATCTAAGTGTTGATATTAGGACCAGTAGGTAATGGCTCAGTGTGTGAAGATAGCCCATCAAGCCCTGTAACATGAGTTCTGTCTCCAGAACCTTCAAGATAGAAGGGAACAATCAACTCCTATAAGTTGCCTCATGTCGTCTGCATATGCAATATGGCATGGGAGCTCCCACAGACCTACACACACAGGTATACACACACACAAAGAGAAGAGAGAGAGCAATAGATAGATAGATAGATAGATAGATAGATAGATAGATAGATAGATAGATAGATAGATAGATAGATAATAGATGTTCAAAGTGTAATAGTTGAACTTATAAGATATTTTATTTACATATGCTCTGGTAAAAAAGAAATCACAATACAGAAATGAAAAATTAGACTCTTAGGAAGCAGTTGGTCACATTGCATCCACATTCAGAGATCAGCTGTGTCCAGGGTGGTAAGACAATAGACACGCCTACATTCAGAAAGATGAAAGAAATGAATTCCAGTGCTCACCATGACTAGTGTTTGTTCAGTGCAAAATATAATCCGTTGGAAAGTGCTACTCATGCTCAGGGTGGGTATTAACCTCTAATCCAAACTGTCTAGAAATTCTCGCCAACAAGTTTGTCTCCTAGGTGATTGTCCATTCTTTCAGGTTGACAATGAAGATTAACCTTCACACCCAGTGCTGGCAGAGCACTGTTTACCAGGCCCATTTCTCCGCCAGTGCCTCTTCCTGACCATGCTTCCACAATGTGATTATTTCTGAGCTGCTTGCTCTGTGCTTTGAGAATGCAATGCCAAAGTTACCCAAGAGAGTAAGTACTAGTCTAACCTTTACAGGTCAGGATTTAGATCCCAGGGACCTCCAGCAAACTGCCCAGAGTCACACATCTGGGAGGGAGCAGGGCTGGCCTTTCTTATGCGGGCTCAGGAGAAAACACTGGTAAAACTCTCCTAGACTGATTATCAACAGAGTCCTTCTCTCTAGAATGTCGCTGCATCTCCTGGGTGCTAAGGAGTCCCCCTTAAGCCCCATTTATATCATGTGTCACTGATTTTCTTCTGTTATGTTTGTTTTCTTTCTCTGCTTTCCACAAAACATGATACTGTCAAAGATCTGTGACTCAACTCTTTCCCCTCTTTTCTTCTTTCCTTCCCTCCCTTCTCTTTCCCCTTATTTTATCTGCTTCCTTTTAGTTTTTAAAAACACTCTCTCACAGACACAACACACACTGTTGTGTATACACAATCACAGAAGAAACAGAGATTTCTTTTTTGCTTATTTATTTGTTTTCTTTTTTTTTTTTGTTTGGTCCACTCTGGTTTATCTGGTAGGTAAACAGGCATTTTCAACTCCTGGTAAGGACACAGAAACAGGCTAGAGAGAAGAGCTCTCCAACTTCCTGGGTCCAAACATATTCACTAAAGGTCAGAGGTGGACATCTGCTTCTTTCTTCCTTTAAAGCTAACTAAGGGATTGCACAATTACTAACCCCTAGGACAGACATAAATCATTCGTGAGGTTTGAACTTGTTCTTATATTCCTAGAATGTCATAAAAGAGGATTTTACACATACGTTGTTTTCTTTGCGTGACACTTTTCTGGACTGAGCATCTATGAGTAAGAGGACTTGAGCTTTTGATACCTTAGATTATTTAGTTATTTGTAGAACTTTCCTACAGCTAATGTTTTAATCTAGTGAAACTTGTGAAGTTGAATGATGCTATGAAGTGGTGGCTCTCAGTGTACTTGTGAGTTCCAGAAGGGTGTATGTTGCAAATTCTAGATAGAAAACCTTTTGAAACACATACACATTTAATTTTAGCTGAGTGAGCCACTGTTACTTATGAAACTTTTATTTTGAACACCACCGCAGAGAATTAAACCTGACATTTCTTATTGTGGCATACTACCTTCACTGATAAAGTAAATAAAATCACAAACACATAGGAAAGTGATTTGTAAGGATACTAAGGGAGAAAGTAAGCTAAGCTGAGACAAGTTGGTAGTAGCTATCTGCCACAAAACAAAAATCTAATTAAGAAATACTGTAGGGAGTCTGAAATATCAGAATAAATGCTGATGAAACAGAACACATTAACCTGGAAGCCTTGCTGGCAATCTCAGCACTAGGGGACTGAGGCAGGAGGGTCACAAGCTTTAGGACAGACTGAGCTACACAGGGAAGTCAAGGTCATCCTGGGCTACAAAGTAAGGCTTTGTCTCAAAACAAAAAGAAGAAAATGGCACTCAGAGTTTTTGCATGTGGCCACTGTCCCCAGAAGTGCTTCTGGTACAGGGTGTACTTTAAGTAGACAGAGGAGTCTGTGTGAAATGTCAGGCGGATTTATAGACTCCAGTGAGGAGCTAACTGCAGCACAGACAACGAAGAAGGTCTCCATACTGGAGAAATGCTGATTCCTGTGCTGAAGCCAGAGCGATCCTCTATCTGTTTCTCTATGAGGTCACTCCACATCAGGGAAGGACCACCTATAAAATCCTAGGGGACTTATCAAACTACTCGTCCGCAGCAGGAATCTAGTAAATTACACTGCAGAGTCCAGTGTGATCTGTGACTGAAACTAGAGAAATGAGAAAGGGAAGTTGACTTCGAAGGAGGAAAGTGGGAAGGAGATAAATAAAGCTGAGAAGAAAGATATATAGCTACATCCTATCTTATAGCTTTCTATCTCACTTACCATTTCTGTATGTATGATTCCGCACATCTACCTACCCCTTCATTTACTTACCTGTTATAGTAGGTTCTGGTCTAGAGTATATCAGAATATCATTAGGAATCATTTCATTGACTTTTTTTTTTGTCAGTTGTAATTGATTCTATCCCAGGTATCTGGACTGTCCAGCCTTGGTTTCTGGCCACCTATGCCATCAGAACTTAAGAGAGTGGCCAACCAATGACTAGTCCAACTTGTGACTTAGTCTTTGGATCTTAAAGAGATGGCCCCTATCTTTGGAAAATATTTTTCAGCTGGATTATTTTTAAAGAAGACATGTTCCCTATTATCAAGGAGCCTTGTCTAAAACACAATGACAATTAGTTCCTATCACTAAAAGAACATAAAGTATTCTTTGAGGGTCTTGCTTGGAGAAATGGCATGCCTCTTGCATGATATCATTCTGAGAGAGGACATTAAAAAAGCTCATATGATTGATCAGGAGGTGTTAGATAAGCTCTAACTTAAGTTCAGGAAAACAGAGGGAGGTGCAGGAGATGGCTCAGTCTGTAAACTACTTGTTGCTAAAGCATAATTAACCAAATTTGAGCCCTGGGTTCCACTTTCAAAATCTGGGCATGGCGGTCTGTTTATAATCTAAGCACTATGAAGGCAAAGATGATAGGATCCCTGGGGCTCAGTGGCCAATCTCAATGGCTAAATTCATGAGTCTAAGGCCAGAGAGAAAGACCCTGTCTCAGAACACAAGGTGGAGAGACACTGAGGATCACCACCTGTGGCTAGCTTCTCATCTCTGCATACACATGCACACATTTGCACACCCACTTATACACACAGGACATATATATATATATATATATATATATATATATATATATATATATATAAACATACACATATAAAACCAAAACAAAATGTGATGTAAGTTGAGTAGCTGGCAAACTCATATTAGAATAATAGACAATTCCACATAGGAAACAAAGATTCTCTCCCCCACCACCCCACTCCTAACACATAAGCAGACACAAAATGCAAATGGCTAACATGAGCAACCAAGACCGTCTCTCAGATAATTAACCGGCTGAGAAGAAAAGCAAGAAAGAAGGAGCTGGGACTGCTTTAATTGTGCTGTCGCAGTCTGTGTCTGTGTATCCATCCTGATACACAGGATGTACAGTATTGTACCCCAGGCTGACTCAACCCTCCCTCTGTTTCTGCAGCAGAAACTTGCTGAGATGCTAAAGAGAAGAGAGATGGCACCTTGGCAGAGCACTGCCTCCCATGTTCAGATGAAGAAGAGCCCACATTAAGTGTGCTCAAAGGGAAGCAGTGCATTAACTGTTTGCTAAAACCCGCAGAGACTAAACAAGGAGACCAAGGCTGCCAGACTCAGTGACTTGTAACAACTGCACTGAGGGATGCAGGCTGGAAGCATGGGACAATTGACTGTGCAGATAAAGTAGAAGACGGGCCAGGTTGGGGAGATGATGGCTTCTCTCTGGCCCAGTCTCTCAAGAGGGTATTGTGAAGTAGGAAGGGAGAGTGAGAGCAGGAGCTGGGAAGTGAGAAAGGCGCGTGTTAAGGTCCTGATCAATTGGCAAGTTGAGCAACTATCCCTCGTTCAATGTCCTCATTAGAGAGAGCTCAGCTTTTATAAGCAGTAGCCTTTATAAAGTATCCAGCAGTCCTGTGGTTTATATTCTGTGATCTGTGGCAACACTAAATGTTTTCAAGGCCACGACTGTTAATAACTGAATAGATGTATCAACACGTATAATGGAAGGCATCAGCGGGCTTTAATTGAAAGTTGCAGATGAGTGAATGAGAGCGGGATCAGCTCAGGGCTTGAAAAGACAGACGCTTGTTAAGTGTCTGCGGAACAAAACAGTGGGGCAGACACAGTTGCTGTTCTCAAACAGCTTATGGTTGCCAAGTGTCAGAGGCACAAATAGCCAGGGGCATTCCAGCAAATTCCAGGCAATACATAAACAAAGTCAGCACCAAGCAAGACTCTTACAAACTTTTCTCAACTTCATACCTCCTGACTCACACTTCCTACTTAAAATCATTGTGGCAAATGATTTTTATGTGCACCATAATGGTCTCAAAAATTTCCCAATTAGGACAGGAAGTAGTCTAAAAGGTTGGAAAGAAGCCATACTAAACCAAATACAAAGGTCACAGCTCTATGTGCTGAGGGTGTGTGCGTTCACTGACACCATCCTTTCTCATCACTCAAAAAAGATAAATACTAATACGGACAGCACTCCCAGCAAAAGCAACCCCACTTGGATGGAAGAGGACTCCTTAGATGGGCGAGACGTCGCTGCAATCACCAGTACTGCTGCTGGTCCTGGACCAATACTGTGCAGTTCTTCACACTGCTGCCATTCTGTCATCTTTTCAACCCGTTCACATATCATGATGATTCTCATCCATCTTTGCAGTAAACTATAAGGCTCACAGCAGTATGATTCCTAAACATCTACAGTTCCCTGTATCTTTAGGGCTTTGTTTGTTGTTCCCTATCAGCTCAACACCTATATTATAAGCATGTTATTTTCCTTTTCTCGCTCTTTAAGCTAAAAAGTCTTTATTTTTAGAAGAAATTTCATAAAATCCACTTCCAGATGAGATGGAAACCTAATATGGTTGGCCATCAATAAAAGTCAATAGGGTAAGCATAAGCACATGCTAGTCTGGTCGCATTCTGGACTGTTATCAGTTTGTCTTGAATGTCATAAGGGATGTTAGTAAAGAAGAGAAGAGAAAATAATGTTCAAGCTCTATTCGTCAATGATACTGCTATATTCACAGGCTGCTTGAAGGGTATGTGGGAATATATGCACATTTGTATTCCTAACTACAGCTAGCATGGCAGGATGACTCTGCAGATGCACTAGTGGCACACAAACCTTGGCAGTAACCACTCATTTGTAGTGACCAACAGCTTTCCGAGTAGACTCAAGACCTGGTCAACAGGAAGAAAATCAAATCTGGTGCCGTAAACCTAGTCAATTACCTAGAGGTAACAGCATCATGGATCTTAGAGGAAAACCTACAAGCACCATTATGGAACTCTTAGAATCTCTCGTATGCTTTGAACAATGCTAGTTTGATCCCTGGAATGGTTATGTTACAGCTATCAATTCTGTTTTGTTTGTTTTTTGTTTTTTCATTTAATTTTATTGTGATTCTGAGGAAGGAATCTGGGGCCTTGCAGGGGATAAGCAAGTGCTCTATTATTAAGTGACATCTCAAGCTCACGGGAAGGGACTTCTAAAGAAATCATCAGGTATTTATTTACTATGCATGTGAGCAGTGCAGGCCATGGAGGAAAGCTGGCAGGGCGAGGATGTGCTCACAGGTGTGGGCTGGTATCACTCCTCTCATCCAAAGACTCGGAAAGCACCTGGATGTTGGTGGTGTGACAGTCACTAAGCACTATCAGTGACCATGAAGAAGGGTGTCCTGCCAAGCATGACAATGATGGGATTAAAATTAGATCTCCTGCGTTTTGGTATTCTTGTTGAGTACAGTAACCAGCATCAACAAGAAGAAAACTACAGTGAAATGTGACCCCGTGGAATCTGTCTGCAGATTGCCTGGCAATCCACATGGAAGGACAGGCTAAAAGAAAAGAAAGGTTTCATATGCTCATGCACTGACAGTAAATTCCAGACAATCCCTATGCACTCAGCACAGGAACAAAAGGAAGAGCTTAAAATGATGTGGTTCACGAAGACAAAAGCCCAGAATGAGGCTGCTGTGCTCTCATAGGGCCTCCCCTCCCCCTTCCTTTCCTGTGGATCTTAGAATACAGAAGACTTCAGGTCAGGAATTATTTAAATACTGACCTGCAGGAAGGAACCGGCTGAACCCTCAAGCCCTTTGAAATGCGCTCCCAACCTCATGGACCTGCAGCATTTTACCCAGAGGGCAAATAGCAAATAAAACGGATGTGGAGATAAAATTTCCTGGGTAGACAGATAGTGCAATTGCCAGAGAATTTAATTTTCCCCTGAACTGAAAATGAAACCCTAGACAATAAGAGACTGTGTAAAGAGAGCGTTGCTTCCTAAAGGGCGGCACTAGGAAGCTCCTCCACTCCAAGTGAGATTTTTACAGAAAAATGAAAAACTTTCCCAAACAGCTCCAGTCCTTCAGTTTATATTGCCAATTGAGTGAAGGCACCAGGAGAATCAGACTAAAGCTGTCAAATGGAATCTGCAAACTAGACCTGCTGCTTGTTCTCTTTTTATTGTTTTTGTAAAAATTAGTTATTTTTTTGCTTGTAACAACATTGAGTATTCCACATGTCACAACTCCTGTCTGATGCGCTTAGATTCTAATAAAACACACTTTTCAGGAGATGGTTTTTGCATAGGAGACTTGTTGGAATTTTTATAATGACCAGGGAGCATCTAAAACCAAATAAAAACACCCCAAACCAAACACCTAAAACAAACAAGGCAAACCAAGTAGGAACTAGCAATAAAAAAAATGGTAAACATCAAAAGGGAATGGAAACAAAAGATCTTTCTAGAACTAGTTGTATTAACTTGGTATAAATGTATATTTATATTTAGAATGAGTGTGGGTAAGCATTAGTATTACACTGAATACCCAGGATTAGGAATAGGTGTGTGTGTATATGTGTAATGCATATATATATATATATATACATATATATATATATATGT
>NC_022014.1:7678640-7679919 GCF_000317375.1 Microtus ochrogaster | reverse complement strand
ATATATATGCACACAGGACTAATAATATAATAACAGTTCCAAAGCCATAAAAAGCCAGACGAGATGGTGCAGCATTTAAGGGAAGACTTATCAGACTTTGCTGCGCCCATCACACTTCACACAGCAATGATGAGCCTGTAAGAGCACAGCGAGCTGTCAGCTTCACCTGATGACAGAACCACAGTCATCTTATTTCCATCCTCAGAATGCTCTTCATAACTGTGCTCTTCCAAGTTTCTATGGAAACTTACATCGTGAAGATATTGTATGGATAGTCCCCATGGGTTCACTGTGGAACACGATTTTGAAGGTTCAGGAAAAGTCCAATTTAGAGAACAGACTGAAGGAAGCAGATTTAACTGTCATTAAGACTTGGGTGCAGCAAGATCTTTGTGTTCTGGTTTAAATTAAGTATCACAGAACGTTCTGGCTTCCATGGACATCTGACCACACTGAATAAGGCACCTGAAGCAAAGGGACTGCCAAAACAACTTTTATTTTAATGTCTTACTACTTTTTAATTCATTTAAATTTTATTTTATGTGCGCGGGTGTTTTATTGACGTGTGTGTGTAAATCATTGATGTTCTTGGTGCCTGAGGAGGTCAGAAGAGGGTCTTGGATGCCCTGAATTGGAGTTAGAGACAGTTGTGAGCTGCCATGTGGATGCCGTGAAGTAAACCAAGGTCCTGTGGACTAGTAGCCAGTGCTCCTAAGCCTGAGTAACCTTTCCAGCCACTTTTTTTTTTACTTTTTTTTTTATATATTCTGAAACAGTATATATTTTTTTCTGAGTTTTATATCTTAGAGGTTGGGATTTTTTTATAATTAATGCAAGCCTATGATTTCACTTGCAACTTTTTCTTCTTACTTGTAATAAGTATTTGTATATTTCCACATACATGCACACAACCACAGGCATTTCAACTCACAGTATTTCTGATGCACAGAATCCAATAAATAACATCCACTTTTCTCACATCTCTGTGATGTGTAAACTTTCCACTTATTTGCTGTGGCATACAAGCATGTGTGTCCATGTTCACATCCGTATGTGCGCATATGCACACCTATGGAGGACCTTCTGAAGTCTTTCCCACCATTTCCTGCATTCTTTTATTTTTTTATTGAAAAAAAAATTTCCGCCTCCTCCCAGCCTCCCATTTCCCTCCCCCTCCCCCAATCCTCTCCCCCTCCTTCTCCAGTCTGAAGAGCAGTCAGGGTTCCCTGCCCTGTGTAAAGTCCAAAGTCCTCCCCCCTCCATCCTGGTCTAGGAAGGT
>NC_022014.1:7674429-7678255 GCF_000317375.1 Microtus ochrogaster | reverse complement strand
AGGGTCATTTCAGGTTCCCTATCCTCAGCTGCCCCAGGAACTAACTGGGGACATCGCCCTGTGCACCTGGGAGCCCCTCTAGGTCCAAGTCTCTTGCCAACCCTAAGATGGCTCCCTTAATTAAGATGTGTTTCCCTGCTCCCCTATCCAACCTTCCTGCATTCTTTTAAAGCACAGCTGTATCGCTAGATTTTGTGTCCAGTCCCCGACAGTGCTGTAGCAGCTGGAACTCCACACTGGGAAATCCACATGCCATGAAATGTGGTGGAACCTGGCTAAATTTTCAAGAAATAAAAACCATTATTTGACAGGAAGGGACAAAGCTCTCAGCAGGCCTGTGGTGTAAACCAACTTTTAACCCTTTAATACTTAAAAGATGCTGCAATTCATTTAAAAATTCTCTCGGAGATGTGGGTTATGAAAATTAGGTGAGATTTGTATAACAACACAGCAACACAGAATCTTGAATGCTCTAGGTGCGGGAACTGGACGCACCAGGGGTACTCAGCAAGGGATCAGTGGCTAAGAACACTTACTGCTCCAGCAGAGGACCTGAGATTGCTTCCCAGCACCTATGTCTGGCAGCTCACAAACACCTATAAGACCAGCTCCAGAGGATGGGACACTCTTCCTGGACGCCATTGCTCCTCACATATGCACACACTCTTCCTACAGGCAGAGATATACATATCAGTTAAAAACAAAAACAAATCTTAAGACAAGAATGACCAGAATTGGAGTTCGTGCCTTCAGCCTTATAGGATATGCAGGTTACTTGCAGCCACGGAGGGTGGAGCTGCTGCTCTCCCTTGAGGCTTCAGACAAGGTTGCCTCATCTAAGTCCTGATCACTCCAAGTTCCAACGTGCGACTGGTTTACTTCCCCAGAGTTTGGGAAGATGGGCAGAAATTCCAGCTGCCTCTGGGCTCCTGGCATCTGTTGCAGAGCGGATGGAAAGTGAGCCAGCAAGAATGCCCTCTTGGCAGAGAGAGCTGGGAAAGCAGCTTCCGTCCACAGCAGTTCTCTCAGCTAGCATGCTGCCTCCGTCCTCGGGGACCCACCGCAGGCGCCTTCTCAATGCAGCTGCCAGCAGCGCACCACAGGGCAACACAGCGCACCGCAGCCTACAGTTAAGAGGATCTGCTGGATGGAAGCATGAAAAGCAGCCCCTTTGTGCATGACTCCCCAACTTTTACCAGTCCCCCAACTGCTTGGTGATTTAAACTCAGCAAGGGGCAATATCATCTGTACCTAGGGTAAAGATGTTCCCCTCTAACTTAAGTCTAAGCTTTTATTAAAAACATTTACCATGTTAGCTACTACAAAAAGTTACATTTATTCCTAGGGGAAAAGAAGAAGGAGAAAGAAAAATCCTCTTCACAGACTTCATTAAAGCAGGTGATTAGCTCATCACATTTGTACAGAACCGTGGGATAGTTTTGGATTCTACCATGTTTAGACATCATTTTCTGTTCCGTCTAGACATCCTAGACATGGGAGAGAGGGTTTTAAAACTTCTGGTAAAGACAGAAGCCTGCTCTGAGACCCGGACAGAGTGGAACAGAGAGAGCATTCCTTTAGTACTTTCCCTTCAAGGGAAACTGCACCGTTATACATGGCATCTGCCTCAGAAAAGTCCTTCTTGCCCAATAAATTAGGAAGAAATAGCCCTGTGGATGGGCATCTCTCGGGGAGAAACTAGTGCTCTCTAGTCAAGCTGCCCCATTCCCAGTACCATCATAGTCATTATATCCCTTAGTCTTTCAAAGGCCATGATTTACTTGATTATGTGTTTCTCTAAAACATCTACCTTAGGGACCTGGGAATATGGCTCAGCCATCAAAGTGCTTACTGAACAAGCATGAGAACTGAGTTCAGAGATCTAGCACCTTATCTAAAGCGAGTGATGGCAGAGGATACGGGAAATCTCAGTGTTGGGGGTGAGGGCTATAGATAAGGTTTCCTGGTATTCACCAGCCAGATACTCTAGTCAATGGGCAAGCTCCAGGTCCAGAGAGATATTCTGTTTCAAAAAAATAAAATGGAGATTATAAAGGAAAATACCTGGCATTGACCTCTGACCTCGATGTGTATAAGCACATATGTACATATGCACACATACTCATGAACCTCATTAACTCCTTTTGCATGACTATCAGAAATCACAACCACCAGTAGCAAACAAAAAGAGGGTCTACAAAGACTGGGAATGATGGTGCATGGTTGAAATGCGAGATTTCTAAGCTGTGCATTTTCTATTGCTTGGGCACAGACCATAACATGTATCTTTAATATAAATGGCTGCATCCCCACCTCTGCCTTAATGACCTACTTGATATATATGGTAGCCTTTCATATTAATTACATCATTAATAATGGTTTCTTTGAGAAGTCATCTATGAATACAGCAACGTTAGAAGACATATGGGTCACCTAGGATATCTACAGATCTGTCTTCAGGAGACAATCTCACTTTAAGAAATAACCACGCATTGATTGGTGAAGGAGGGGGAGAAGCTAATGACAGTTTTATGGTCTGATTCTCCACTCCTGGTAGGATATGGCAGAATGGAGAGGGAGAAGAGAGGGTGCCAGCCACACCTGGCGTGGGCATAACATCTAAGAAAGAACAAAGAAATTAAGAACAAGTGACCCCCAGGATACTAGACACACCCTGGTATTAGGTTTCTAGCTTTTCTGGAGACATCTAACTTGACTTTTCTTTGCTGTTTTGGGCTTCATCTTAAAGGCTGCTGCATATACAGGCAAAGAGCCATGTACTAGATTGCTCTCAGCTCTCTACCACACTGTCCTATTAGATCTTCGTGGGCATTCCCGGATTGGGGGAAATGCATTATCGAAATTTGACTCTGTTAAGTGCAAAGGTAAAGAAATCAGAGAGGCAGAATGTCAGTGCTGCGGTCTCCTGGGGCCTGGTAACAGGGACCAGAAAGACAGCTGACACACCATGTGTTATGCTCTCTCCCTCAATCCCCCTCCACCCCCCGCAACTGTCTGCCAGAGTAGAAGCTACCTAGCACCGAGTGATGCTGGGCCAGGGAGGTTGGGAAGAGGGGAGCTAGAGACAGACAGAGTGAAGTGGGAAAAATCATGAGCAGATCTGAGTTTCCTGCTGAATAATTTAGGTCTTAACCTTCAGGGAATAGGGAGCCGCTAAAATATTAAGGAAGGATGACATCACCATTTTCTCAGAAACCAAATCCACAGACTTTTTTCCCATGCTGAACTCCCTCAATTTTAGTTTCTCTTTTACGTCTATTAGGAAGTCAACTCCTCTTCTTAGATTGCACTACACAATCAGGGGCCTGATTTGGGGTACTGTCCTGACCAGTAATTCTCACTTTGTGAATCTTCATGTATTTCTTGAGATCTTAAACTTCAGGATTCTTTTCTGTAACATGGGCTTACAGAGCACCCTATGTAGTGTGCCAACACCCATGTAAGGACTTCTTAAACTCAGTGGATTGGATTATGTCCCATGAAGCATGCATAGTAAATTCTGAATTCTTGACCTCTCAGCATGGGAAGATTTTGGACACAGAATTTTTACAGAGGTCAATGAGTAAAATTTATGTTCTCAGAGTTTACCCTGTTTCATTGTGAAGATAAATACACTCAGAGGAATGAGACTGTGCAGAAGACAAAGAGAAGAACATATTCATAAACCAAAGAGGCATCCCAGAATGGACCCTGTGTCTTAGGGAAAAAAATAAAACAAAAATAAAAGTCCTTCAGTTGCAAGTTGGCCTCCAAAGAGATAGAGTATTGCCGGGCGGTGGTGGCGCACGCCTTTAATCCCAGCACT
>NC_022014.1:7661993-7674304 GCF_000317375.1 Microtus ochrogaster | reverse complement strand
AAAAAAAAAAAAAAAAAGAAAAAAGAAAAAAAAAAGAGATAGAGTATTATTCATTCTAATTATTAAAGCTACCCATAATTTGATACTATGTTACCACAACCAAAGTGAATGAATTGTCAGTGTTTAGATGTCCCTCCATTTGTTCCTACCCTATCTGGATCCTGACATTAGAACCTTCTGTCTGGTGACTACTCAGTCCACCTGGCTGTCCTGCAGAGTTCCCGATAACAGAAGGTCAGCATTGTATGATGTAACTATCAACATCAGCAGTCATCACTGGGAGGCAGCCTTCTGAAAAGGAGCAATGAACTCAGACTCCAGGAGTACAAACATCACAACCGATTAGCAATGGCTGCCACTAGTATAGGCAGGAAAGATAACTATTTGTTGGGCTTTGCTAAGTTCTGTCTCTAGAGTAGCCATCTTGAAGATCTGTTACGTGTCTGATTCTTTTGGCAGGCAATGGAGAGGTGGGTGAGACAAGGTCCTACCATGTAGCTTAAGGCTGACTCCAGCCCTGAGTGAGTATGTTTTCATTTTATCTGAGATTGAGAGTGACAACACAAAGGCATTTTCACAGGAGCTTGTGACTGTTGGCTACACAAAGCGTATGCGCATTGATCTCAGAAACAGCAAAAATACATAGCGATTGAGCTATGCCTTCAAGAATACAATGCAATTAATAACACTGTAAGATCACATAGAATACAATAATCTTAACCACCATGTAATAATTCTCAACTATCATTCACACAGTACTAGCTGCCCCCAGATCACCATGGAGCAGAGCAGCATGCATTTCTTCTAGCTTTTTGCATTACTAGCTTTATCTGATATCACTTCTTGTCAGACAGTCTAGAAGACGAAGCAGACCCCTTCTGATTACACATGTCAGAAGCTTTTGTTGAATCCGAGCTGACAGGTTCTCTGTTTCTTCGTGTTCCACAGAAGGCTCCATCAACGCCTCCATCTGTCAGATGTCCACCCTCTACCAATCTTGAAAACTCAGGGGTAGAAGGTAAGCACTGATTGGTTGGGATACAGTACGTCACCTGCTTATCTCTGCAGGCAATGAAAGGTTGACTGGAGACTGGAGACTGAGAGATAATTTTGTGAACTAAAGAGCTGATTGAATCCAGCAGGCTTTCCTTGTCCCTACCTACTGCATCAATTTCCCTCCCATTTCCCTGCATTTCCTATGCTCTTAGCAAGAGACATTTTCTTTCCTAGCATTCCTGTGACAACCAATGTCTCTCTCTGCATATGTGTGAAGGTGTGCATATGTGTGTTTTTGTATTAGGACAGGTGCCTGTTCACATGTGAATGGAAGACAGATCAACACGGGTTATTTTCGTAGATTGGCCTCCACTTTATTTTCTCCCTGAACTCAAAGCTCATTGATTCAACTGGATCACTTATTTGTCCAGGACGTCCAATGATCTCATTTCCACTTCCCTAGTGCTGGGATTAAAGGTGGCCTTCACACCCACCTGACATTTACATAGGTGCCAGGGATCCGGATGCTGGTCCTGGGCTCCTCGGGCCTCACATTGCTCTCCTCATCCCCTAATGGGTCAGCTAGAGTGGGAGAAATACTCTGAGTAGACAGATACTTATGAATGAGCACAGACCGGAAACTATCTCAGAGCTGGGGAACAGCATCCACATCCATTTAGAGGGAGATGTCAGATCAGGAAAAAAACATTAGATACAAGAAAAAAAATCAAAAGACATATAGAATTCAGCCGAGGAGGAGGCTCATATGACTAATATATTTAAGAACCCAGTCAATGAAATTTTAACTAATTTTAAAAATATTATCAAATAAGATTATAAAGCAAGATTATACATTTATATAATTTGAAATGTTTCAAATTTGTATGTAAAATTAACTCCATGGAAACAGAGACAGCAAAAAGTTTCCTCTCCAACATTGAATCATAAATATTGGACGTGATGCTCAGTGGTCATTGTATTACTTCATAGACATTGGACGTGATGCTCAGTGGTCATTGTATTAATTCATAGACATTAGATGTGGTGCTGAGGTTAGTGTCGAATGGGAAGATCAAGAATTACCTGGAAGCTGGGCTTGCCTCTCTGCATGCTGTGGGGGCTTATCTTCTTGATTTTGTGAATTGAGCAGTGAGACTGCCCACCGTGGGTGGTGCCATTCTGCAAGGGATCCCAAGTTGTATAAAATGGAGAACACTGGCTAAACACTAAAGTGTGCTGGCTCATTGGCCTCTGCTTTGTCTGTGGGTGTGATATGATCGGCTTCCTCAAGTTTCCTGACTTTGTGACTTCATTGCCCCAGTGGGCAGCACCTCAGAGTGTGAGCCTTAGCAATCCCCTTTCCTTCAGCTGCTTTGGTCAGAGAATTGTAGCCACATCAGGAAAGGTAAGTTAAGACATCTGTAGAGGCTGGGAATATTGGGTTATAGATTCAGAGGTTGTATATACTTGCTCTGAAAAGAGAAGCTTGACTTGGCCAAGCAGAATCACATGGGTGGATCTTACCCTGCTCCTGTAACATGGGTTGACAGATGATGTTTCTTAGAAAATTGTTGGCTGAAAGTGATGATGGAGGCAACTGGGGAGACAGCTCAGCTATTATAAAGTTCAGTTCCCACTACCTAAACACACAGGCTTTAACCTCAGATCCAGGAGATCTGAGGCCGTGTTCTGCACTCTGTGTATAACTAACTATATTCATGTACACATGACCCCACATAGAAATGTGTAAACACAAAATTAAAATAAAGATAACTCTCTTTAAGAGTAACACATGGAAACATAATACGAATCTTCCTACACAACTAATAATTAGCCTACCCTTCCCCAAATCTGTTGCATATGAACTTGCTCACTGTAGCTAAAGTTGTACTTTAGGCTGTCTACTAATGATGGCAAGTGAAGTTTGAAATGCCATTTAAAAAGTATGAAGAACATTCTTATGATTAAGTGCCAAATCGCCTAGGAAATACCAACAGGCAGAGAAGACAAGGGTAGGTGAGAGAAGGGCTGAAGTGCTTGCTCTTAATTACAACAGGCAGAATTAGGGCATGGGATATTGGGCTGCCCTTCAAGAAAGTCTGATTGGCTAATGAATTCACTAGGAGTTAACAATAAAAACAAAATCAACTCAGTGAGCAGAAATAAAACTATCATATTCCTGAAAAAGTTAATATTCTTGCAAGTATTTTGTAAGTGGATGTTCTGGTCCTGGAAGATGGGTAGATTGCAATATATTCATATTTTTGACACTAAACACAACAACAAATTCAATGATTTATATAAGGATTGAGAAGAGAGGACAGAGGACAAGGGAGGAAAGAAGAAAGGATGGAAGGAGGAAGAGACAGCTTTCCAAATGCCCCAGGCCATTGAGCGTGTGCTCAGAGAATTCGGCAATCTCGCCTCTGGTCAGTAGTCATTTCCTTAGGTGATGTTTAGTAGTCTCATCTGTAAAACAGGAAGGACACCTGACAGCTTCCTCACTGAAGACTTGGGAGGACCATCAGAGCACTGCTGATACCTCTTGGCTCCTTCAAGCACAGATGTTGCCAGATACCCATTCCCCAGGAAAATGCCAGCACCTTCCTTTCCGAGCTTCTACGATCTTCCTTCACTGTGAGTTTGCTTTTCACTTTGTCCCTTGCTGTTGAGTTTGAAATGAAGCTGACCCCAACATGATTCGAAGCTACATTTCTTGACCACAGATACACAAATACAATGCTTACACAAACACAAACACATTACATGCGTAATAGAATACTGCTCAGAAAAGCCAGACATGATGGTGCATTGCCTTTAGTCCCAGCACTTGGGAGGCAGAGGCAGATGAATCTCTGTGAGTTCAAGGCTAGCCTGGTCTACAAGAGCAAGTTCCAGGATAGCCAGGCTACACAGAGAAACCCTGTCTTGAAAAACAAAACCATAGCAAAAATATTGCTCAGAATATAGGGGATTGCACACTAACAAATGACTCCTAAAGACTAAAGGTATGGAAGTGACAGGAATGTACATCTCCTGTGTGCTGCCTAGCCATGACCTTGATATCATGGATGGGTTGATGGTGGTGTTGCTCCTCACAGCTTCTCAAAGACTGAGGATGAAGGAAGAACCCTCATTCCTAATATCTCTAGATCATGCTACCCAAGAAAAAGGAAAATTCCCAAAACTCTTACGTTTGGACTGGATGTCGTTTTGCTTGCAATTTCATTTCAGCTGATAACTGACAAGGAGACTCGTGATCACACAACCACAAAGCATCCAGGGAAGGCCAAACCTTGGGCAATGACCTCCAACCCGAAGGTTATATCAGTACAAACATTGGTTGTAACTATTCTTAGAAGTGCTTTCATACACACCACACTGTGAGCAATTCTCTCTCCCATTGCTCCTACCTCAGTGTTTCATAGTTCACCTTTTTGAGCAGGCCCAGCATCTTCAAATTCCCCTTCCAGCATGAGTCTTTTAGCTCTTTATAAGTCTTATCCCCAATTCGGCTTTACTCCACTCTGCTGAGCCAAGACTCTGTATGTTTAGATACTCTGATTTGCATAAACGTGTTTAAGCTCTTAGACTGCCGTCACCCCCTCTGAATTCTTTCCATATGGGTATTTTGGGGGATTGGAAGAAGACTATTTGATGAATTATGCCCACAGTTACACAACTAGAGTGCATTTTATATGCAATTTATACACCTTAAACCCATACAGAGATAATTCTTGCTACTCTGGAATGTCTCTGGGCCTGTATCTTCTCACTGTCAGGAAAGAATAGTGCTTAACTTTGCTCTATCACTGGTGGACTCGTATGGGAAATTCCTCAGGAAACGGCAGTTCACCGGTATGAAATGACAATTATTGCACACAAGCAAAGCTCTCTTGCTGGAAATTTCAGCAATGAGAGTTGAAGCTCTCTTTCCTTGCAGTTACTGTAAGTAGGCATCTGATGGTCTGACATCAAGTAGAAGGCAAGCTTCCCCACTCCTCTCTTTCGTCTGCCTCGGCAACTTAATAATGCGGCTTTATTGGAAGAAGATGCACTTAGGTCAGTTATTAGGGAATTACATTTTGGGGTTATGCTGAAGGGAAGGAAAGATTGACTCTGCCAGACAGAGGCATACCTCCAAGTCAAATCATCCATCTTATCCTGGGACATGTCAACACATGGGACTGATGAAATATGGACCGTATTAAAAATGGTAACCGCTCTTCTGAAACACAACCAGGCAGAAATAAGACACTGCTGCCTCTTTGTCTGCTTTGCCTTATTTCTGTTTGCTATTATTTTCTCCTGTTCAGGACCGTCTGTGCTTGTTAAGCATTGGTAAATGGCCAATGATGAGACAAACGCAACAGACACGCATGAATATTTAATGAGACACAACAGCAGAAACATGTGTGCATTTGTGCTCCACTGGAAAGGTATAGTCACTATTCTATGAATTATTCTTCCGTAAATGTTTCAGAAACCGGAAGAAAGTTTAGAACGCTATACCCAACACTTGGGGGGCCGCAATCTTTTTTGCAACTGAACTATAATGAATCCAGGTCCATTCTAACTGCTAACATCTAAAACCCATCATCTGAGAGTTTTAGGAGATAATCTGTCCTAGGTTTTAACATAATGTACACAGAAATGGAGGACAATGGGATGTCAGTTAGAAGGAAGGAACTGCAGCTCCTTTCTTGATCAGATGGCTGATAATCACATTCTTGTTGTCAACCAGAATAAAGGAAAACAAACACATAATCCATGAAAATTGGCCTGAGCAAGAAAAAGCCAATACTCGTCATTTGATTCTAGCATAATAGAGCAGAAAGCCTGAATCTTCTCAGTCAGCTGAGTCTGAGGAAAGTGGCTTGATTTTTAGCAAATACGTAATGAGTGGCTCCTGTGTAGGAGACACATGAACAAGAAAAGAGGAAGAACAAAATGGCCATTTTGGCATCAGTGGATGTCTGAAGACTGGCTATTTCGATTGATTAGCTTGGACTAATTATTGGACTTCATTGGTGCAGTGACCGAACTCGGTCATTAGGCTTGGCCTTTACCCACTGAACCATCTCAATGGCCATCATTGTCTTTTAAATATGATGACAAGAAAGTGCTTAAATGATTCCATAATCACATGATCATTTTCAAATGACTCAGTGTAGACTTCTTGTCCTCCTAAGCCACATTTTAAAGGTTTGGTACCCAATGTGTCCAAAAAGAATCAAATGTCAAAAATGACTTTCTTTTTATTGATCTGTATATGTATGCACAAGAGTATGTGAAGGTGGCCACAGAAGACAGATGAGGGAGTTGGATTCCTCAGAGATGGAGTTATAGCTGTGTTTGGGTGCTGGGCCCTGCACTCCAATCTCATGCAAAAGCAGCAAATGCTCTTAAGCATTAGAAAATATGATCTGGCCACACGTCTTCCCCAAAGTCAACATTCTCACTGTCCCATCTTAGATCCCATTCTTCTTAACTGAATGACTTTATTCAAGTTATTCCAAATTTCAGATGTTCTCTTTTTTATGTAGATACAGTGAAGATCACAGAGTCACAATGACTAAACAAACAACAAAAAATGTGACTTTCAAAGTGAAGCTGACAATGAAAGAAATGATGATGAAAATGGTTGTCATGGTACCACACTGCTCAAGACATTTCCCATTGAAACCTGTGCATGGAGATACTCTTATGGTAGCACTACAATCCCACAGAAGTCAATAAAGGCAAGATGCTAATGCATGTAACTTCAGTACTTTATACAGGAACAGCTTTCTTTTTCAACCAAAAATTATCACAGGATAGAAATTGACATTGCCTTGAGGAAGCTTCATGAGGTTGGAGTTCCACATGGAACAGTACCACATTAAAAGCCTGTTTGAAATACGTGCTTATGCTGAATACTTCTTTCTTAATTGCATTCTTTTAAATAACTAAAAAAAAAACCAAATAAAAGTGCCATCATGATTGTAATAACTTGGCACCTTCTCCTCCCTCTACAACATAAGGCATCTCAGGGGTTAAAGAGTTGAGCCCTGGGACTGAGATTACTAATGTATAAATTAAACATACCTTCCTATCTTTCATACATTTATTCACAGAGGTGAGAAAGGAAGCAGAAATCCCTTCTCCCGCTCTCTTGCTTCATGCTTCAGGAAGACTCAGAAGAGATGCTGAATTCCCCACCCCCTACCAGTGTGCAGAAGTTGAAAGTTTCTCAAGGAAGAAATGCCAGGTACATATTTCAAAAGTGTGGGTGGCTTTGCATAGCCTCTGAAATGCTGAGAATATAGAATACGCTCCAGTATATCTAATTATCTTTATGAAATGTCTCAAAATCAATGGCATTATACTCAAAACCAGCTGCAGCAGGGGAAGTCCAACAGAGCAGAGTGTCACAGAGGTTACCGAGAAGCACCGCTTTCTTCTTAATAGTGCTATTTTTATGGAACATGGAGTTTTTGAATCGTCATTTTTTGTTAACTCTTTTAAGGACCCAAATTGAACTTGACCATATTGGTTGAAGAAATCAATTCAACCCTCTACTTCAATTTCTTTCTTCTTCTTTTTAACTCCTTTCAGACAAAGAGCTTTGCTTCTGAGACCCACTATAAATCTGCTAGTAGTAGAAGCCTGCCATCAGTGTACTGGAACCCTTTCCTGCCCTGCCTGGGGAGTATGCAGAGTAGTTTGCTGTGTGGTGTGTGTGTGTGTGTGTGTGTGTGTGTGTGTGTGTGTGTGTGTGTGTGTGTGCTGCTGTTGGTCCTTTTTTTTTCCCCTTGAAGAATTATTTGAATCTTAACAGGAAAGAGCCTTCCAAACAAACAAACAGACAAATGTGAAGGAATACTGGATCAGAGCCCAAATAGCCCAAGAGAGCAGCCACTAACCTGGTTAAACTAACAGATAAGGGTGCATCACCTGGTACAAAACTATCTGCACCAAGGAGGACAGCAAGGGGTGGGGAAATTGTAGAACAGAAAGTTACCCCAGGGGATTCACCAGGAAAGCTGTAACTTTCTTAATCCTACTGTGTGCTAGCCACCATGCTTAGTAGAAAATATAAACAAGCATGGTGCCATGCTCAGGGTGTGATATTGGGTAAGTGATTGAGGAATCCTACTTAAAAAGGGACATTTCCTTACACAAACACATGCACATATATTATACATAGTCACAGATAAGCACACATAACCCCCATATATACACACAGACACTCACACATAAACATTCTTACATGCACATAGAAACACACATACACATATATATTCACACACATATACATAGACATCCTAACATAAACTTGCTCAAGTGCATGGACTGTGAAATGGTGGGGCCATATGGAATATTAGGAAAAAGATAACCAAGTATAAACTGTTTCCTGAAGCTTGCTGATAATACTAGCTCTCCATTCTAAAGCTGGAATAAGTAATGGCGGAGACCTTCAAAGAGTGGCTGGGATCTGCTTCATGTTCCAGAAAAGTTTGTCATGACTGGATTGCAGATGGCATTTGGCGGGGATCAGGGTAGAGTCATGAATCCAGAAAGGAAGGGTTCATAGACCTTCAGGCAAAGGGAAAAGGTGGTCAGGCCAGAGGGCAGTGGAAGAGACATTTACCAGACTCAGTTATTGAATGTGGAGGATGAGCGTGGGGAGATGACTTTTAGGTGTACAAAATTAACCTTTGGTTTGGTTTATTTTAAAAAGAAAAATAAGACAAAAGAATGTTTCCTGAGTTTAATTCTTAAGAATTTAAAGAGGAAAAGAACGTCCTCTGGCTCACTCCTAATACTTCCTACTTTAGACACGTGAGTGAATTCATTCATTTCCCCAGCATTTAGTGACTCCTTGTAATTCAGGGTTTACCCACTTATCCCAAGTCAAAAAGAACATGGACCCCTCTGGATAGAGGAAGAACAAGGAAAAAAATCCTGAATTTTCACTCTTTATAAATGAGTTTTAATTCATGCCTCTCGAAGTTAGGGCCTTTTATTAGTGACTGTAAATCTCAGAGAGACAAGAAGTCATAAGATTCTGAAATTGCCTTATAAATTAGTTGCTGGTACTGAAACAGTTGTTTAGTTTGTTGAGGGGCTGGGATGCAGAGGGATTTTGGTGTTGAAATAATTATTGAACATTACTGAACCAAATAATTAAACTGTGCTGTAAAATTACGGTTATGATAATACTACCATCATCATTTGTTTTGTTTCTCCTAATCTAAATTATGATTTTTTTGTTATTGCTCTGCAAAGCTACAATATAACAGTCAAACCTGAAATTAAATCCAGCCTGTAAAAGTTATACAAGGTGATCCAATATGCTCCTCAAGCAATTATTCATGGCAAATAATATCACGAAGCTCTTAAATCCTTGTTGTAAAGCTGGCTGGACATGCATCAACTAAAGTCTTGGAGATATGTGTACACATATCAGAAGGGAAGTGCAAATAGCTGAAGCCTTTGGAACTTAAAGGATGCATCTTCAAGCCTAGTGGGGCTATTTTGGATTTCTGGTGGTGCTGAATCTTAGCCACCAAGGCAAGGAAAAAGGCACCTGTCTTCTATAGCATCTAAGGGAAGGTATCCTTTTGCTGCACCTGCCTCATCCTAAGCTCCTAAGTTGTTGCTTTGACTATCATGGCCAGAATATGGTCAGATGAAATAATAAACTCACTCTTTAGCACTAAGTGAAAATTAGGGTGCTGAAAATGTTTGTAGAAAAATCATCAGAGGCAGAGATGTGGCTCAGTTGATAGAGCATTTGTGCAGTGTGTGTGGCCTGGGTTCAATTGCCAGCACCTCAGAAACTGAGCATGGTGGCACATGACCATAATCACAGCTCTCAGGAGGTGAAGGGGATAGATTCAGAAAATCACAGTTATCCACACTACACCCAAGTGGGCTGGTATCTTAAAGGCTATTGACTGAAGGAACTCCCACAACACCTCCCTTTTGTGTTTAAATAAAAGTTTCAAACCCAATATAAAAATATGTACACTAGGAACAGATACCAAGTATAAAGTTAGAATTACGACCAGCATAAACAATATTAAGTAAGGAACATATCCTAATGTTTTAATAAACATTCTATCCTAAGGAGTCTAAGTTTGTTTTGGAAATAGCTTGGCTAGATATTAGGATGGTAACTTTGACTCTCTAATCTTCAACCCCATCAAAGGCTTGAGAAGGGAGATGATATTAATTGAGTAGGCAGGAAGTGCAATCAAGCAGCTTCCAAAATGTGCAGTAGATGACAGAGACAACTGGCTACCTGCGCAATCACCCAAAGTCTCATTTGAAATGTTGAAGCAGCCAACTTTGGCAACGCCTGGAGTAATTGACAGACCATTTCCAGAGGCAGGAAATTTTTCAAAACTGTCTTGGCAAAGTCTGGAAGTCTTTTTTCTTGATTCTGCTTGTCCAGTCTGGACATTGTGCACTTTGTCAGTGTTTGAGGTATGGAAAGTTCCTTACCCAAAGGTCAGTTGTACCAAGAAAACAAACTCCAAATGGAGCGTCTTGGTACTCAACACTCTGCCGGGAATGAACCGGTGCTACTAGGAGTGATCATGTCTCATGTTTACAGGATCCTAAATTATTTAAATGGCATGTTCTGTAGATCTTTGAAGTGGTTGAAGGTGACCTTTCTATGCAGAATGCAATCTTGGTATATCTAAAGAACCTAATTAGTCTGAATAAAATTATAACAAAAATGAATGACTATTGACCTATAATACGTATTACCTATATAACTTAAAGAATAAGGCTTCATATCAGAATATTAAACAATCTTTTAACAACTGTGCAATAAAGGAGGAAAATGACCTCAAAATGTATTCAATGTAAAAATATCTTAATTAGAGGTAGAAATATATAATGCAATATGATAAACATATCCTAAAATTATATCAATATACAAAATGTCTTAAATGAGAACCCCTGAAGAATCTCTGATAGAAGCAGATGGTCCAGATGATCTAACATTTCAGAGGACCTCTGTTGGAGTTTCCTCTGAATTCTACATCCAGAACAGTTTCAAGACTGCTGTTTGAGGGAAGACCAGCCTCTGGGGAAAGGAGTGACAAGAGAGGAGAGAGACAGAAAGACAGAGACAGAGAAAGATAGGGAGATGGGAGGTGGGGCATGGCCCTTTTAAAAGAGAATACAGTGAATGTGCACAGGAGGTGCTCTTAGTGGCTACAGCTAAGGACTTATACCCCAAGGTCAGGCCAGTACAGATGCTTGAATACTAACAATGGCAATCTCCACAGAGTGAAAGTTTATTGTCTTTTATCCCCCATTTCTTCTACTTACTGTTCCAGCTTTCTCTCCAATACGTGTGTCTGTGAACCACCATGATCAGTGATACTCATGAGCTGGTCGGGGGAGTTTATTTTGCCATGGAGAGCAGTCAGTACAGACACACATTATCAAATGGTCAAAGCCCTGAGAATAAAGGAACGAATGCTCAGCCCTAAACGTGACATCTTCATCAACCCTGCCCACGGCTCAGGAAATACTACAGAGAAGAGAAATAAAGAAGACCTGAAGGATCTGGGAACATGCAAGATTTCTAGAGAACATTTTAAAAAATTAAATAACAATTTTAAAACTTTTTTGAGAATTTCATGCATGCAATATAATTTGACCATCTATATTCATTCCACTTCTCCCTATAATGTCTACAAGATCCACCCCCACGTACTCATCCTTCCCAGCTTCTTATCAAACTGCTCTCCGAACTCCTGTCTACATCCACAGATTCATGCAGCCCCCAGTCCCCGTCTGAGAAGATGTTGTCTGGTGACAACTAGACAAGGCACAAAGAACCAATATTTCTGGAGTGTTCAGTTACAAATCAGATGTCCGTATCACAACCCTCCGCAAAGACTCGGGGCCAATTCTCGAAGCAGAAGGGAAAATTGTAAGAGTGGAACTTCCAAAAGGATGGCGGCAAACCAGTGTTTCTGGGACATTTCAAGGTCAATGAACCCAGAAGCCTACATCAGTCAAGGCTGCCTGCACCAGCCAGAGCTGCACAGGGTCAATCCAACCAAACTGTAGCAGGGGCAGAGTAGCTCATGAGCTCCAACCCCAGCTGAGGACATACTGGCAGCTGGCTTCTGGGAGAAAGAGTCATTTTTGTAAGAGAGTGTGACCCCTGGTGGGTTGACCACATTCCGGTAGATGGCCCTCACCCATTGCTACATGGACAGTGCATATGGGCTTAATGGGTTATTTAAAAGCTAAACAAAAAGTTAAGAGAATTCTTTTTTTTTTTTTTTTTTTTTTTTTTT
>NC_022014.1:7650545-7661893 GCF_000317375.1 Microtus ochrogaster | reverse complement strand
CTTTGGAGCCTGTCCTGGAACTAGCTCTGTAGACCAGGCTGGTCTCGAACTCACAGAGATCCGCCTGCCTCTGCCTCCCGAGTGCTGGGATTATAGGCGTGTGCCATCACCGCCTGGCTAGTTAAGAGAATTCTTAAGCTCATTTATATGCAAAGTAGAGACCAATACCCACTTAATATCTCCAAATAAAACATACCATAAGCCCTTTAACTTGTCAAAAATAAATATAGAAACTCACTATGTTGCTGTCAAGTATATATTATAAATTTTCCTGTAGTCTAATGGCATGTTCTCATGGAATCTATTTTTGCCTCCCCCAGCCCATCAATATTGACTTGGGTTTGTCCTATTTGCCTGCTCCACCCTACAATCTACAGCCCAGCTTTTCCTTGAGTCAAACCTCTCCACTGCACCCTCCTAGCCAGATCCCTTGCAGGACGGACCCCTGTTGTGCGAAGGAAAACACTTACTGATGTGACTGCCATTCTGAACCAGAGAAAAGGTGCATGCTAGAAAAAAGAGAAAGAAAGAGGAAGAAGCGGGAAGGCGGAATCATCCCGGCCAAATATTTACTATCAATGAGACTTAAAACAATTGTAAATATGAAAGAAATCGCAGCTTTCCAAATCAAACTTGACCTCATCGCACACAGAGAGAAAGAGAAGATGGTGCGTGTCAGTCCTGGAACACTGAAACACAAGGGTCCACAAAGGGCTTGTTCCCTGTAACAACAGAGAAGAGCAGAATGAAAGGTTCTGATGCTCACACTGAATCGGCTCAGTAGAAAGAACATTGAGACTGGAAGCAATTATCCCAGTAATTGAGTCAGGGAGAAAATCATTTCTGTTGAAAAACACAGGCAGACCTTTCAATTAGCAGTTTACATTGATCAAAGCCATCAGGGAACCACAGGACAGACCCGGGCTTTGTGGTGTGGACCGAAGGGCCCTCCCTCCCTTGGCTCACCTGCCCTTCGATACTGCACTCAAAAAGGCCATTGGCTTTGTGAAAAGACCTTTCAAAGTCCTGAAAACAATCAGACTCCAGGCATCTGAAAGAAAGTAATTTGATGTTCAAAAGATTTAACATGAACACACACACAGACCATACACACACACATTCCCTTAAACCAAAGACAATAGCCTTTGAAATATTCATTTTTTCTTATGCAACGTATCAGTCATACAAATAAAAAACAAAAGACAGTTACACTCTGGGCTGTATGTCTCCCCCCTCTAACTTACAGCATAAAACATAACAAATATAATTGAGTCTCTCTCAGTTGCTTTATCTCACTTCAAGCTATCCAGCTATCTCCTACGTTCCAATATAGACAGGCACACTGCTTTTTCAGTACTTAGAATTCCCAGACTTCACTCCCTTATTTAATCACATGGGAATGAGGTAAGAGAGAATATATATGCATATGTATGCATGCATGTATAAAATTTTTTTTAAATTTATTTATTTATTAAGGATTTCTGCCTCCTCTCTGCCACCGCCTCCCATTTCCCTCCCCCTCCCCCATCAAGTCCCTCTCCCTCATCAGCTAGAAGAGCAATCAGGATTCCCTGACCTGTGGGAAGCCCAAGGACCGCCCACCTCCATCCAGGTTTAGTAAGTTGAGCATCCAAACTGCCTAGGCTCCCACAAAGCCAGTACGTGCAGTAGGATCAAAAACCCATTGCCATTGTTCTTGAGTTCTCAGTAGTCCTCATTGTCCACTATGTTCAGAAAGTCCGGTTTTATCCCATGCTTCTTCAGACCCAGGCCAGCTGGCCTTGGTGAATTCCCAATAGAACATCCCCATTGTCTCAGTGTGTGGGTGCACCCCTCGCGGTCCTGAGTTCCTTGCTCGTGCTCCCTCTCCTTCCTAGCCATAAATAAAGGACATTGAGCTTATAATTCGCGATCGTAGAGAAGCTAAATAAGAAGGTGAATCCAAAGACAAACATATAGGCATTCTCCTGAATATTAACCTTCATGAAGCGATGAAAGGAGACAGAGACAGAGACCCACATTGGAGCACCGGACAGAAATCTCAAGGTCCAAATCAGGAGCATGTATAAAATTTTTATGTTCAAAAATACTACAACTGAGGTTACTCTGTAATCCTTCCTACAAATGACACGGAGTAAATGACATGGAGTTGTTCAAAATTATGCTTTTAAGGTTTATCTTTGTACGGGAACCTGACTTATTCATTTTAAATACAATATGGCAATGCAGATATGAATTCAGTATAGTTTATTTTCTATTTCCCTACTGATGGACTATTAATTCTTATTCAGTTGATTTTTGTTTTGTTAATTTTCGTATCTCTATCTATCTATCTATCTATCTATCTATCTATCTATCTGTCTATCTATCATCTCTCCCTCTCTCCATCTTCTGTGTATGTATGTATGTTTCTATATATGTAGAGGCCAGAGGACAACCGCAGTGTCATTTCTAAGGTCTCATCCATCTTTTGTTTTGTTTTGAGACAGGGTCTCTCACCTTCCCAGAACTAACCAAGAAAGGGAAACTGACCACTTAGTGAATCCACCTGCCTTCATCTCTCCTCTGCTATAATAGCAAGTATGGGTAGCATATCTGGTTATTTTCCATAACTTTTGCTTCAGTGGTAAAGGGAGTCTTTTGGTCTGGATCTACATCATGCATAATTTTAGGGGTTAAATATAGAGAGCAAAGGTTTACATACTTTGAAGTATCCAGGACACGGCTAAGTGAACCTCAACGTAACTTCATCATTATACAGGCCGAAGAGGAACAAGTTAGAGCACTTGTTAGGGCCTCACATTCTTACCGGCATAACATTCTCTATGTTTGAAAATGTGGGGAGATGTCTCAGTGTGCAAGACACTTGCCATACAATGTGAGGACCTGAATTGGTCATCAGAATTACGAAAAGCATGATGGGTATCTTGGGTTTGCAATCTCAGTGCTGCCTGAAGCAAGCTAGGAGATAAAAAAAGGAGACTCCATGGAAGTTTGTGAGACATCTTACCTGGTGTTCAGAGCAGAAAACAACAGAGACACTGGCTTAAATAATGTAGAAGGTGAGGACTAAGACCCTCGGTTGTATCTGACCTACACACATACACTCACACACACATGCACACACTCACACACTCACACTCACATGCGCACACACATGCATTCACACACACACAAATAAAAATAAAAGTAAATAAGAAAATCAAATGAGAGAACATAAAAGGATACACTTTGAGTCGAGAATATTAAGCACACTCACAAAGGGCACCGGGATTTATCCCACACCGTCCAATGAGAAGACACACTCATCAGTATCCATAGCACCGTGCAGCGCCTGGGTAGCAGACAAATTTCAGCATACATTTGTTGAAAAAAAATCATTTCTGCTGCTGCAGATGACTCAGAAAATGGGTCTAGAACGATATCTGGCAGGATGGCCGTAGATAGCCAGCACATAACTATTCTTTGGAAAAAGAAATGATACATATGCAATTCTAAATAGTTTTTCTTCACTTACCTTGGCAATATAGCTTGTTCCTTAACATCCCCTTGTGGTTTAAACGCCTACACTGTATGGTCAATGAGCAAAAACCAATTCCGCTCCTCAAATTCTTCTCACTTACTATGCAGCTGTCTCAATTCATTAATTTGCTTAATCAGCCCTCATCAATACCATTTCTCTCCACTGCCTTCCTCTAACTGGAAAGAGAACCAGCCTATGCATACTCCAAAATGTGAAACAGGATGGGGGGTAGGGAGGATGCCCATGCTGAGATCTTTTGTGGAAACAGGAAGGGGGCAGAAAAGATGCTATACTAAGATCTTTTGTGGACTACAGGAGCTTCATATTAGCTTGTGCCATTGGCAGAAGTCAGTCCTTGAAGATGCTCCCTCATTTCCTTGATAATGCAGTCAGTTAAAAGTGTTGGGTTAGATGGTTATCAGCCTGAGTGACTCACAACTGACATGTCCAAAGAAGTTAACTATCAACACAGAAAGTCCTTGGGAACTTCCTGCAAATGATGGCTCGCACAGCTCAGATTTCTGCAAAGAACACACAAAATACCCCTGCCTGTGGTTCTGCATGCTATAGAAGACCAAGGGGCTGGCTGAGCATGGAGCACACACACCCGTCACCTCAGCAGCCGGGAAGAGGAGGTGGGGGAATCTTATATTGGAGGCCAGCCTCCACACAGTGATACCATCTCAGGACAAGTAAAAACAGGGTTAACAGTTGTTCCTCACCTCTGAACTTTTGAGTTTTCTGATAAACAGACAACAAGAAACAGAATATTAGCTTATTGTTAATATAAACCTGAAATGCGGGAAACATGTTTCCTTACATGTTTGAGGAGGGGATCAGAGCATATCCCTACATTATAAAAACATAACAAACACAATCAACAGGCAATGTGAGAGCAACTGACATCCACGAGGGCAAACTTTTCTACAGAATCAATAGCATGTTCTCCTGAGATGGAAAATGAGTTTGTCCTAGCTTCCTTTCAGGGAAAGCCACTGGCACCAGCAGCAGTAAGAGAACATTGGGAGTGCTGCTCTGCTTCTCCCATCCTCACTGTGGTATCTCTACAGAAACAGGTTCACTCCCCAGCTAAATTCCCTAAGGGAAGTAGTTTCACCTGATTTTGATTGACAATAAAAAAAAAAAAAAACTTCTTCCTTCTTGAATTGCAGACATTCCCCAATCTCATGACACCAAAGCTACGCCCAGGCTTCAGAAGTAGCTACCAGTCTGAATTTCACATGTAAACTGAAGAATCCACTTCTTTCTATGAAAAGTAAGTGATCTACTTCCAGATCAGCTGAGCCTCAGCAAAGAAGGAAGGTGCTGTGGTCTCATCCGACATCACACAATTACACATATGAAGGTCAAAGTGGACACGCAGGGACTGGGTGCACTTCCATATGGTCCCAGCTGCTACTCCTCATCAGGGGGAGGCACAGCCACTACCAGAAAATTGCCATCCTTTTGAAAAGGTATATATGCCTTTTACAAAGCAATGTTTTCATGACGACATTTTGATGAAGCATATCAATATGTACCTTGACTATATTTGCTTCCCACCACCCTCTCCTGTCCCTAACTGCCAACTTCTGCTGCTCCCGTTCTGTCTTAAATGGAGCCCCCTCTATGTTCATGGTGCCTGTGTGTATGCATGTGTAAAGCCCATCTTACACACGTGAGAAAAAGCATGCTGTGTGTATGTTTATCATGTTATGGTTGACTTCATTCCATATGACAAGTTCCAATTATACCTTGCATGTAACATAATTGCATTCTTCTTTATCGCTGACTAAAATTCTATCATGCTTACACACTTTATGTTCTTGCCTATCTGTCCATTGATGGGCACCCAAACAGATTCTTCCTGTCCCAGGCTGGCTGTCAGCACATAAACCAAGGCAGTAAAAGCTGACTCTCTGAGCAAGTGAAACTTCAAGCAGAAGGTTCTCACTCTGCCCTGAAGCCACAGTGCTCACCAATGTAGAAACAACAAGGCTACTATGGTCCATCATCACGGAAGGCCAGAACACCAGCAAAGACAGAAGGAAGCTAAAGCCTCTTTAGCTTCTCATGTTTCTAGCACAAAAATCTTAAGAAGAATATGAATTTTAAAATCACAAAATATTCACAGAGAACATTCTGAAATGAGCTATTTCATACATTCACTAATAGAATCAAATTTACCATTAGGGCAAGGTACTTCAATCTCCAATCCAATTTAGCATCTCAGACTAACGTCAACACAAGGCCAGTGTAATGGTCCAGTATATGAAAGTCCTTGCATCTAAAGCTCAAGGCCCTGAATTCAATCCTTGGAACCCAGAACAGACGGTAATCACTGCAGACTTATCCTCTGACTTCTGGGTGCATTGCACTCCTTGTGTGCTCCTCACTCCTGTCTCACTAACAAAAAATTCAAATTATTTAGAGTCCTTGAAATATTTTGACTATCAGATTCTTGGTGGGAACAATAGGAGAGCAAAGACAAGACTTCCTTGTCCTCATGGGGCAGGACATTGCAGAGGCTCCTCCATCTTGTATTCATGCTAAGGCCATTTTAGGTTAACTAGAATTTAAACTTTATTGATGAAGAATCCCATGGAAAATTACCCAACTCTGTTCTAGGAGCTCCAGGTCACGATGTCCCAGCTAACTTAGCTTCTGTTAAACTACCTATTTGTGAAAACCTCCCCCTCTGGCTAACTGCTTATTTTAACTTCTGTTAAACGACTTGCTTGTACACACACACACACACACACACACACACACACACACACACACACACACTTGCAGCTGTAGAGCAAGATATTGGCCCCTTGCACTAAATGCTCGGGCTACATTTAGATTCTGAACACCCAAGTGTAGTCCCAGCCTCTGGAATAAAGACAGTCAGCTGTCTGGGTGGTCGTCTCTGGCGGGCTCCCCATAGCCACGGACTCATTCACCATCTGCCTCTTAACTCCATTCTGACCCAACAAAACCAGCAACTGCCATGATGCTTAAAAGTAAAGTAAAATAAATGCATCAGACTCCATGAGATAGGCTCATTAGCTCGGGATTTGACAGGTTACTAAATGCTAACTTAGAATGACGAGCGACCAACACACGATAATTAATTACCAAAACAGCCACCACACGGACTGAGACTGTGGCAGGAAAGTGCTGACAACACAAAATTCACATTCCAGTGATCTCCTTGCCTCTCCCAATTTACAGGAGAATGGGAAATCATGAGAAAGTGATACACTCCGTTAGCCACCATCTCAGAGAGCAACTCTCCATGTAGCCTAAGGGGTATCTCGCACAGTTTAACAGTGCAAAGAAAAGGTAATATTCTTGCCAAAGAGCTGGGGGGGGGGGGATTAAATTTGGGAGGCTTGAAGCAGCCTTGAATTGTAGTCAATAAAAAAGAGACCAAATAGTAATTTTGTAATTTAACTGTGCTAGCTATGCCCAATGAGTCAGACACTTGTGAAATAAACCATGTAAATAGAAAAATGGCTTAACTCTTTCCATGGTCACACAATAGTGCTTCCCCCACTGCTTCCTGGGATCCGCGTTCCTGGTTCGATGAAAATAATGTGATTTATATACTGCCTCTACATCTTTTACACTAGGTCTCAGGAGAAGGCGTTGATTCTTCTTTGGTATTCTTTCATCTATTTAGAGATTAGGGAGGCTAGTAATATGTTGTTACATGTTTCATATGTCAGCTTCCAGGGACATAGTGCACCACCTTCAAGGACTGCAAGTCTTCTTAAAACCACATAATTATTTTTAATTAAAGAATATATGTGAAATATCCATTTGTGTTTGTGTGAATGTGGTATGTGTGTTATGTTTAATGTGTGTTCATGTGGAGGTCAGAGGTCAACATTTGGCATCCTTCTCTACTATTTTTGACCTTATGTTTGAAGCAACACGCTCACCAATCGGCTACCCTGGCTAGTCACCAATCCCCAGGTCAGCCGGCCCCTGTACCCCTTAGCCCTGGGATTTCAGAGGCTTACAACCCACATGACTTTTTCATGAGTGCTGGGCAGCTGAATTCAGGTCATTATATTTTTGTGGGAAACTCTTTAAAAATTGATTCACCTCTCCAGCCCTCTCTCCCTCCAAAGCCCTGGAATTCTTGACCAGACTAAAATCAGTTCCAGGAGAGTTGTGAACTTTTTTTTTAGGTAATTACACCACCACCAGAGTAATGATGACACTAGGCCAGAAAAGAACTGAGGCTGACTGATGGGAAATGATCTATTCCAATCTCCGCTGCAGAGGAAGAACATTGTCTTATTTTTTGCCTCCATTCTTTCCTTAGTTTCTTATAAGGAACATTTCATAGCTGAATTAATGTTATCCAAATGAAAAAATTAAGGAGTCTGCCTGTAAATGGGTTGAGAATCACAATGTTCTTTTTTAATTTATTAGATTTTAAAAAAGTACCAATTCAAGTTCCTACTCCCTCTCCTCCTCCCATTCCCTCCACACACCCTCCACCCCACCCCCATCTAATTTTCAGAGAGGGTAAGGCACATTACTTTGTGGAAGGTCCAAGGCCCTCCTTACTATATCTAGGCTGAGCAAGGTATCAATCCAAAGAGAATAGGATCCCCAAAAGCCAGTACATGCAGTAGGGATAAATCCTGGTGCCACCGTCAGTGGCCCCTCAGTCTGCCCCAACCATGAATCTGTCAACCACATTCAGAGGGACTAGTTTGGTCCTATGCTTGTTCCTCCCCAGTCCAGCTGGAGTTGGTGAGCTCCCATTAGCTCAGGCAAACTGTTTCAGTGGGTGAAACCATCATGGTCTTGACCTCTTTGCTCATTTCTTCCTGTCTTCAACTGGACTTTGGGAGCTCAGCCCAATGCTTCAATGTGGGTCTCTGCCTCTGTTTCCACCAGTTTCTGGATAGTGTTCTACGGTGATATTCGACTATCCCATTTCCTCGAGTTCTGCTCAAACCTTCCCTTCTCCCCTTCTCTTCTTTTCTACCCTCCCGTCTCTCCTCACTGCTCTTGCTCCCAATTTTGCCAGGCGAACTTGTCTATTTCCAGTTTCCCAGTGGGTCTATATGTTTTTCTTTGGATTCACCTTATTACTTAGCTTCTCTAGAATCATGAAATTTAAGCTCAGTATCCTTTGTTTATAACTACTGAGTACATACCATACTCATCTTTTTGGGTCTGGGCTACCTCATTCAGGATATTGTTTTCTAATTCCATCCATTTGCATGCAAAATTCAAAATGCCATAGTTGTTTTTACCACTGAGTAGTACTCTGATGTGTAAATGTGCCACATTTTCTTTATCCATTCTTTGGTTGGAGGGCATCTAGGTTGTTTCCAGGTTCTGGCTATTACAAATAATGCTGCTATAAACATAGTTGAACAAATGTCCTTGTAGTATAATTGAGCATCTTTTGAGTATATGCCCAAGAGTGGTATTGCTGGATCCTGAGGTTGGTTGATTCCCAGTTTTCTGAGAAACCACCGTACTGATTTCCAAAGTGGTTGTACAAGTTTGCATTCCCACCAGCAATGGATGAGTGTTCCCCTTACTCCACATCCTCTCCAGCATAAGCTATCATTAATGTTTTTAATCTTAACCATTCTGACAGGTGCAAGATGGTATCTCAGAGTTGTTTTGATTTGCATTTCACTGATAGCTAAGGATGCGGAACATTTCATTAAGTATCTTTTGGCCATTTGAGATTCTTCTGTTAAGAATTCTTTGTTTAGCTCTGTACCCCATTTTTAAAATTGATTTATTTAGACTTTTAATGTTTAATTTCTTGAGTTCTTTATATATTTTGGAAATCAGTGGTTTGTTTGATGTGGGGTTGGTAAAGATCTTTTCCCATTAAGTACGCTGCCTTTTTGTCTTATTGACATTGTTCTTTGCTTTACAGAAGCTTCTAAGTTTCAGAAGGTTCCATGTACTTATCATTGCTCTCAGTGTCTGTGCTACTGGGATGATATTTAGGAAGTGGTCTCATGTGTCCATGCATTGAAGACTACTTCCCAATTTCTCTTCTGTCAGGTTCAGTGTGGTCAGATTTATATTGAGGTCTTTAATCCATTTGAACTTGAGTTATGTGTATGGTGATAGATATGGATCTATTTGCATTCTTCTACATGTTGACATCCAGTTATGCCAGCACCATTTGTTGAAGATGCTTTCCCCTTTCCATTGTATAATTTTAGCTTCTTTTTCAAAAATCAGGTGTATCATATGTGTATGTATTAATATCTGGGTCTTCAATTCAATTCCATTGGTCAACCTCTCTGTTTTAATGTCAATACCAAGCTGTTTTCATTACTGTAGCTCATAATAGAGCTTGACATCAGGGATAGTGATGCTTCTGGAAGTTCCTTTATTATACAGTATTGTTTTGAATATCCTAGGTTTTTTGTTTTTCCATATGAAGTTGATTATTGTTCTTTAAAGATCTGCGAAGAATTGTGTTGGGATTTTAATGGTGATTGCATTGAATCAATAGATTGTTTTTGGTAGGATTGCCATTTTTATTATGTTGATCCTACCTATCCAAGAGTATGAGAGATCTTTCCATTTTCTGGTATCTTCTTCAATTTCTTTCTTCAATGCCTTGAAGTTCTTGTCAAATAGGTCTTTCACTTACTTGGTTTGTATTACCCCAAGATATTTTATGTTATTTGTGGCTATTGTGAAAGGTGATATTTCTCTGATTTCCCTCTCAGCTTCTTTATCATTTGTGTATAGGAGGTCTACTGATGTTTCTTGAGTTGATCATATATCCTGTTACATCACTGAAGGTATTTATCAGCTATAGAAGTTCTCTGTTAGAGTTTTGGGGGTCAGTTATATATATCATCTGCAAATATCGAAATTTTGACTTTTTCCTCTTTCCAATTGAATCCCCTTGATCTCCTTTTGTTGTCTTATTGTTATTGCTAAAACTTCAAGAAGTATGTTGAAGATATATGGTGAGAGTATACAGCCTTGTCTTGTGGAGAAACTCAGAGTGACTCCACTAAAATCAGGAGAATTAAAATGTTTAAAGCACAAACTCTTATACATCCCCTTAGATCTAAAAGCAGTGGGATTTGACAAATGGGTCATTATAATGGTATTGTGGTCTGATGTGATTGAGATAGCCTCTTTACTTATCAGTAGGATATCTAGCCATGTCTATTATCATGAAATATTCAGAAATATTTCAAATATTCAAATATGCAAAAGAAGGTATCAGGCCCATCACTGTCCTCTTGTTCTTAATGTTTCCAACCATTGCTGTGAGACTAGAATACGCCTGCCTTTAAATAGGTAGAAGAAAATTTGTTCCTTTGAGGGGGGAGCAGGAGAAGGGATAGTCACGACCTGTCTACCTTGGGGATGAATGAAAAGGGCAGAAATAACTGGTGCCTGCTTGGTCAGGTCAAAATCTCCCACCAAATCCAAATTTGCAATGCTGTCCGGAGGAGACAAAACTGCTAGCCAAAAGAGTTTCTAGGAATTCAGAGAGGCCTGCCGTATCAAATGGACTGGAAGTCAAACTCTATGGTCGTGTCACAGTAGCAAGAAACAGCTTTGGGGAAACTGAAGGAGCCTGATCTGATCAGCTAGATATTTCTGGGGATTGGCTCTGGACAGTCTTTGTAGGGAGGAGGGACAGTGTGAAGATGAGGAAGAAGGGAAGAAGATGGAGGGACAGGAACAGGAAAGGAAGAGAAAGGAAGGGAGTGAATGGGAGTCAGAAGAGGAAAGAAGGAAGAGAACGGAGGAAGGAAGAAGGAAGGAAGGAAGGAAGGAAGGAAGGAAGGAAGGAAGGAAGGAGGAAGGA
>NC_022014.1:7612254-7650289 GCF_000317375.1 Microtus ochrogaster | reverse complement strand
GGAAGGAAGGAAGGAAGGAAGGAAGGAAGGAAGGAAGGAAGGAAGGAAGGAAGGAAGGAAGGAAAAAGGAAAGACGAGGAAAGCAGAACGGTGGTAGAAAAGAGGAATGGGAAGAGTTCCTTGATTAATCAAAATACTCTGAAGCAGTAGTCTCAATTTTCCTAATGCTTCAGCCCTTTAATGAAGTTCCTCATGTAGTGGTGACCCCCCAACCATTAAATTATTTTTGTTGCTACATTAAAATTGCAATTTTGCTGCTGTTAAGAATTGCAATGTAAATATCTGATATTCAGGATAACTGATTCACAAGCCCTGTAAAAGGGTCATATGACCCCCAAGAGGGCCACAACCCATAGGTTTAAAAGGAAGGTTTAAAATTCCTGAAGCTGTCAAGCAGGTGACTCTAAGCAAGCTAAGAACAATCTAGCTGCCTGTCATGGAGGTGTCTCTTCAGAGTTTTAAAAATATCCCTAGCCTTCCTTCTGCTACTGCCTGCTGATGACCTAAACTCCTTTGGCTCAGTATTCTCAAAGTAGAGTGGAATTTCGAACTTGCCTCCCTCTCATGTGCATGTTTAACATGTGCTCATCCTAGTGTCCAATCCTGTGTCAAATACGGGGAAGCGTCCATTCAATGTGACAATCTTCCCTCTTGTAGCCCGATGGAGTGTAAACAGCCTAATGTGGAAAACTAATTTTACCAATACAAGAGCCCTATTCTGACATGGTATTCACTGATCAAAAGGCAAACAAAAGCCAGACACTGGCCTAGAGTTCTCATCTCAATAATACACCTCCCTTCTGCTGTGTGTGAATCAGAACAAAGAGGAAAGAAGTCACTTCTAGAAGCAGCAAGATGACTTAAGAGGTACAGGGTTTCCAGAGGCCATGGAAAACAGGTAATACATGTTAGGCAAGAGGGTGACAAGGCCCTGAAGTCCATCTCCCATCTCTGATGACCTTGACGTATGGCTGCCCCTGGCTACCCATAGCACCTTGTGTTTATGTTATTAATTCCTTCCACAAGTCTTTTAATAATTAGCCCATTTCCTCATACTGACTCTGTCATTCATCCCTGAAGACTTCTTAAAGCAGACTGATGGGGCCTCCAGTGTTGCCAACTTTCCCTACCTAGAAAATGTCCTAATGCTGTCTGTTTCTCTTTGTGTGCATGGAACCCGATGAAGATGAGTATTGCAGAATTGCATGTTAAACCTAAATTCCAGAAACCATCACTAAGACAAATAAGAGTCAAAGCCTCCTACTTTTGAGTTGCTTCTGCAATTCAGAGCAATGAACCTTTGTAAAAGGGAGCACAGTCACATTTGGCTTTTAATAAATGAGGATTTCAAGAAGAAATAGAGACCCCACTGCCTGAGGTCTTTCTTTCCTTCTCCCTTCCTTTCTTTCTGGTCTGTAGACTAATAGCTCATTATGGAGATGACTGTCGAAAAAAATAAAAGTTACCTAGACACGGAGGCCATTTCCCAGGAAGAACTAATTATCAGCATAAATCATAGGGATCCCGGACCAGACTGAATTAAGCATCTACTACACTGATCATTTGTAACCACACTGGAATGTCAGTCATGGGTTGGAGAGAAATTATCCCACAGTGGCTTCTTCAAGTGAGGTCAGGGTATAGCTTCTCTCTTGCACAGTGAGACACATTATGCCAATGGCACCATCTACTATTAGGCAAATCCAACCCAGGTGATAAATGTCCACAAATTCACAAATGAGCCCCACACAGGCCAAGAACACTTGCTACAGGCCATGCAAATTCATCCCATCACCGGCTTATAGAGGACAAGAGAAGTACGAAAGCAAATGCTAACACCCTTTGGGAATTCATATCTTCCATCCCCAAAGCATCCACCCACATCATATTTGAAAGCAGCTTGAGACTCTCTGTAGGCATCCTCCTGTTAAGAGTAAAGTCCTTTTAAAACAAAATATGCTTTGATTTTTTGAGTGTGTGTGTGTGTGTTTGTGTGTGTGTGTGTGTTCATGATCATCTGAGAGCAAGCTTGTGGAGATTAGATGACAACTTCCAGCAATTAGGTTTTCTTCCTTCTTCCACCATGTGGGATCCAGGGATTGTTAGGCATGACAGGCATCACCTTTACCTGCTGAATAATTCTATAGGCTCCTCAAATTCCCTTTAAATAATGGATCCCCATGAACAAGGGACAAAGCAACAGAAAGTATAAAGCAATTAATTCAATCTAAATTAAAACCCTATCATGTGCAGCCAATACTTAAGGCATGCCAATGGAAGGCTGTATCATCACTGCCATTCAAATCATCACTATGGTGACAACATCAGCACCAATAATGCAATAACTGCAACTAACATGTACATAGCACTGTGACCTTTACATGCATCAATGTTCTCAAACCCTGAAAGTTAAATCCTAGTAATTTCCCCCTTTTTGCAAAGAGGAAACTGAAACAGTGAAGTGAAACTGTTTCCCCGAGTTCGCACATTGTTAAGGAACTGAAATGGAGAGATAAATAAGGTTGTCTCAAGGGCAGCACTATAGGCTTTCTCTGCTTTCCCAAGAAGCTGATTGGGACCAGTCAAACCAATTACATCAATGAGATAATTAACAAATGAGGTCACCTTCTCACATGGTATCTTGATATCAGGACTGTACCAGTATCATTCATTTCCATATAGCAAGTACCAGGAGTAAACCTCTCTTCTACAGCTAGTTCCCAACATGCACTTCTTCTGAACAGGTAATTCCTACCATGTAACTCACCTGGAGAGCTAGTTCCCAGCATGCATCTCTTCTTCACAGCTAGTTTCTAGTCTGTACTTTAACTGGACAGCTGATTCCCAGCATGAAATATATGTGGGCATCTGGGTCCCAGCATGTACTGTACCTTCACAGGGATGTCCCAGCATGCACTTCTCCTGGAGAGATAGTTTGCAGCATGTAGGTCATCTGAACAGCTAATTTTCTAGCAAAGTAATTGTTCCCTATTTAAAGGCTTTCCTCACACTTGATGTGGAATTCTGGGTAATGGCCACAAAGGTTATCAGGTCCCAATTCTGGAATCTAGAAATGTTATAAGGAAAATGTAGACTGGATTTCTTGAGATGGGAAAATATCCTTGATTATTCAGGTATCTCTACAGACAAGCACAATTGTCTATATAAGGAGAAACATATGAAGGAGATGACTGTGGTATTTTAGTGACAGATGTTACCAGCATGTAATGACCTAGAGAACAGAGCACAGAATCCTTTCAGTGCTTTGACCTAAGACCAGTGACATGACTACAGACTCCTGCCCACAAGCACTACAAGAGAACGTTTTCTATAGTTAGAAGCCACTATGATTGCAGTAATTAGTCATAGATAGGAGCTACTCATTTTTCCGTCCAAGAATAGACCCATCTATCCATCGAGACATCCAGCTAACTCTACCCACATATCGGCCTACACACACACCTTACATATACCTATAAATTAATCCACTCATTCTTTCCATCCATCTATCTACCTGCTCGTCTGCCCGTATTTAACCAATACGTAATATAGCAGTCATTGCATTTAGCTTAGCATGGTCTAGTCATCTTGTGTCTGATAAAATTATATGAAAGTGATTTTGGGAAATTTTGCTTTAGTGACCAACATTCAAATATTGTAAATTGCATACCCAAAATCATGGATGCTAGATTCCTTAGAATGTCTGGCCACGTGTGTCAACTTTCCATAGGGTCACGGTGAGCTGCAACTGCGAGATTGCTTCTTCTTGGTGTTCAAGGCCTCATACTTCACTGATGGCAGTGTGGTGGTTTGAGTAGTTGTGGTCACCATAAACTCATATGTTTGGAATGCTTGACCTATCGGGAGCTATATTATTAGAAGTGTGGCCTTGTTGGAATAGATGTGGCCTTGTAGAGGAAGTACGGCACTGTGGAGGCAGGCTCTGAGGTCTCACTTATGCTCAAGTTATGCCCAGGGAGGCAGACCACTTCCTGTTACCTCTGGATCACAAGGTACAACTTTCAGACCCTTCTCCAGCCCCATGTCTGCCTGCATGCTGGCATGCTCTCTGCCATGATGGTAATGGAGCAAAACTCTGAAACTGTGAGACAGCCCCAATGAAATGTTTTCCTTGCTAAGAGCTTCTGTGGTCACGGTGTCTCTGCCCAGCAATAGAAACCCTGACTGAGACAGGCAGCTTCCTCCGGAGTTGCTCCACAGGAAGGCTCAGATAAGCTGCTTCTTGTATCTAGGAAATATAACTCAGTCTCTCCACTTTCCACAGAAAAGTTATTATGATGTCTTAGTTAATTATAAAGCAGTCAAGACTGTTTTACAACAAAGGCTGAACACATTGGCAATGTTCAGTGTGATGAATTTCTTAGTGACTACAAGCTGTTGACTGGGAAGCATGTAAGCTCCTGCAGCAAGGAAGGAGGCAAGAAAACAGCAAGTCAATTAGAAGTCTCCACCTTCTTATATCCATGCCTCAAGACATGCTGCATTCCAGCCAATGGCAGTAAATGTAACAGCCTACACCTTGACTTTGTCAACAATTGTTTTGACTAGAAAACTAAGGCCCACAGTGTTAGGATCCTAGCTCACACACTGTGTCTCCACATCACCATGGACACCTTGATGGAGCAGAACCTTCACTAGTCAAGAGCTGCTTCCTCAGGTTGGAGCTTAGAACAAGTTCCCATGGAACTTATTCTACTCTTACCCACAGTTTGATGAGCAACGTCTTTCTGGATTCACAATATCTAAGAGAGCATCTTGATTGTGTTCAGATGTAGGTGACCCAGAGAAGCATAAAAGACATAGATTATTTGCCATAAAAGAATGAAATGGTGTAAGAGAGAATAATAATATAACCCTGGAAAGATAAGTTGCCATATTTAACAATTGTTAACCAGATATGGCTGAGCCATCTATGAATGAATACTGTTGAAGAATGACAAAGTTCCCAGGTATGCAAAAATTCATCATATCTGAAAGGCAGAAAGCCAGTCTATCTGTAGCTTCATTATTGCAGAGTTCATTTTTTCCCTAGGAAAATGTAAAAATCAACCAACCACTCAACTAACAAAAAGCTGGTGTCTGGGGAGGGGAGCTAATTCAGAGTCAGTAAAAGTGTCTGCCATGAAAGCATTAGAAAATGAGTTAAATCTTCAATATTCATGTAAAACCTGGGCATATTGGTCTATACTTAAAATCTCATCACTAGAATGGTAGGAGAGATGGAGATAGGAGGTTCGTTGAAGGTCACTGGGCAGTCAGCCTAGACTAAATTACAAGCCCCAGGTGCTAATGAGAGACACTGTCTCAAAACACAAGGAACTATACTTAAGGTTATACCTACACACACACACACACACACACGAGTGAGTGAGTACACTCTCACAGAAATTGTTTTGTTTCACAGATCTAAGAAGGCTGCTGCTCTCAGAAATGCTTGCCATCACTCCTCTCTGCCCTAGATAATTTAGAGGCAGCTGCTCCCTGTGTAATTTCTTCCAGGCTTTAGTAGAACTTATGAGCATGTTGTCCAGGTTTGCACAAGCATATTAAAGCAGCTTCTTACAAATGAATAAACAAATATATATATGGAAACGGCCATCTCCTCTCAAAAGACAAATGACCTAATTGTCTTAGCAGATCATGCTATAAGGTCAGCCTTGTTCCCCAGGATTCTTGTGTGACCATTCATGAAGTTTTATTGATCATTTGACATCTGCAGATGCTAAGCTGCTTCCCCAGACTGTGATTGATGGGCTAAAGGTATTCAGAATTTCCCACCATGGCCTCACTTTCCCTCACAGTGGCTCTCTAAAGAGCTGCATTGGCCCTTCCCTGAGGGTGTATGCTTCCTTTTCCACGCACCATAGTCTTATTTTCTCCCCCTGATTATGACCCTGCACACTTCTGGGAGAATACACAGCATCTCCAGCTCCTGATGAAGGAGCACCTGCGTTGAAGCAGTGTATTTATTTTGGAGTACCACCATTTCTTGTTCAATAAGTGCATTTTGCACACGCACTCAACAATGCAGAATGAAGGAGCACAAGGCCTACCTTCCTAATTAATGGTAAAGATGTCACAAAGATTTGAGTCACAGGCCATTCTTTCACTTCCTTCTTCACCAGATACTTATGTGTGGTTAGTCAATAACTTTGCTTTGGCTGAACAATGAATTTGATAAAAACATAGAATCCAGGGATTTCACACCCAGTGTGATGGTTTACCACTGTTTTTTAAGGAAACGTGTGTGTGTGTGTGTGTGTGTGTGTGTGTGTGTGTTGTTGTTGTTGTTGTTGTTGTTGTTTCTTTGTGTATAGTGTGAAAGGTATTGTTTGGAGTGAAGTGTTTGTAGTATATATGCATTATCTGCATGTACTAGATGCATGAGTATACAAGTGTGTGCCCCTGTGTAGACACATGCAGAGCACAACTTTAGGCATTTTCATCATCAATTTTTACCTTATTATTTTGATACAACTTCTCTCACAGACCACAAGCCAACCTTTTTGGTTAGTCTAACTAAACAGACAGCAACCTCTACCTAACTTTACCCCAGTCCCAGGTGGTGGGGTGAGGGTACAGTCAGCCATTTCTGAGATATTACACTGGTGCCCAGGATTCAGACTCAGGACAAGTACTGATATACGTTCAGCACTCTCTGCTGCCCTGTGGTGGTGAGTCTTGGTTGATAATGTGATTGGATCTATAATCAATGAAGGGAAGCACTTCTGGGTGGGTTTGTGACGGCATCACATGGCATTATTAATCGAACTGGGGATACTCTCCCCTAGAGTGGCCAGCATCTTTGGCGGCCCAGATAGGAGTTTGAAGGAGAAGGCAATACTGATAGTGCACTTGTTTTCACTTCTGGCTAGTGAGTGGCTCCGTCCTCTTCCTTTTACTGCAGCTGTTCCTGGTAATGATGATGATGAAGATGATGATGGCAGTGATGATACCTTCTTTCACCTTTTTTCTTTGACACCAGAAGCATTTCTTTGGCCTTCCAGCCTGTACTGGAGACCAAAAGATCTCCAGGAATCCTCTAAGTCTTCAGCTAGGTTGGGACTACTTAGACATCAAGCCTAGTAGATTGATCAGCTACCAGGCTTTCAGCCTTTCCAAAGTGAAGACATCCATTGGTGCACCCAGCCATATAATATAAGCTTATTTAATAAATCATCTTTGTACTATACATGCATACATGTGTGTGTGTGTGTGTGTGTGTGTGTGTGTGTGCGTGCGTGTATACTGCCAGTACTACTCTTCTAAAGAACCCTAAATACTACTTTCAGGGAGTTAGCCTGCTTGTGAGAGAGAAACATGAAATGACACAGATGACAGATATTACATGTTTTAGGAAGCAAATGTGGTTAGGATTCATTAAAGTCAGAAGATAAGATATCTACTTCCCCAGGAAAGTTTGCTTGCCTCTGGGACAATGATACAATTACAAAATAAGAGAAATGAGAAGGAATAGTCAACATATCTGGGGCTTATAATATACCAGAAATTGGGGAAACGGAGACTTTAAAACATCAAAGAGCCTTGCTTATTCTAGGACCTGTTAAATAATGTCCATGAGTAGAAGTAGGACTTAAGAAGGAGCTACATGGTCATGATAGACAAGAGAACCCTGCATAGCTCCTGGGAGATCTATGAAACTGCCACAAACAAAAGGGGGAAAGTCACCAAGGGGTGAGCAAGAGCACCCTGGAAAACAGAACAGATGGTTTATAGGGAGTCCCACAGAAGCCATGAGAGAATGGATTTCAGGGGCAGGAAGAAGAAAGAGAAAGCCATCATCTAAGGGAGAAGTGATGGTAGAGAGGGAGGGAGGAAGGAAGAGAAATGGACCGGTGCTTCAGAGAGCAGAATGTGGAGAGGATTCAAGGAGAAAGATGTACCACATGAGAGGGTGAGTTGACACTGACTGAGCAAGCCTGTGATTTGTAGGAGGCAAGTGAAGACTTTGCTGATGTTTTGCCTTGATGCTTAGAGATGGAAAGAAACCCTATGAGTTGGGGAGGGATTGATGGGCAAACTGCCTAGGAGTTCTTTAACCTGGGTCAACACCTATATGCTTCTATCACAGACGGGATGTAGGTACCCATGGCCAGGGATGCTTTCCCACTAACAGATTTTTTATGGAAAAGCATACAATGCACAATGAAGCTTTGTGTCATCAAAATAGACATAGAGCACTCAACCACTACAGAACCCATTTCTCTCAGGATATGTGTTTTCTTCTATAAGGTATGCTATGTGTAATGTATATGTGCATATGCATGTGGATGACAGAGAATAACCTCAGTGTTATCCTTGAGACGATGTCACTCAACAGCCCAGATTCACTGCTGAGACTAGACTAGCTGGCCACTGAGGCTCAGGGATCGTTCTGTCCCTGCCTCCACAGTGCTGTGATGACTTGTGCATAGCACATGGACACTGGGTACCAAGTCAGGGCCTCATGTTAGCAAAGGAAATATTTTACGAACACCTCTCCAGCCCTGTGATACGTGTTTTCTTAGTCATTGTTTTCTTCATAAGACCAACCAGGTGGCTTTCTTCCTTGGCTAAATTGGTAATTCTGCTCAATTTAGCAGAAAGCTTGGAAGGTGAGAAGCCATTTTCATCCATTGTTCATATAAAAAAATATTCTCCATAATAGAGCATCTCATTCAGGAAATCATATTTATAGAGTGTGTTCCCAATGTGGTAAAGAAACAATGGTAGCCTGGAGATATGGTTTAGCAGTTAGAAGTGCTTGATGCACCTCTAGAAGATTCATCTGAGTTTGGTTCCAGCACCTACACAGCCCAACAACTATTTATAAGTCGAGCTGTAGGGTATTCTCAGATAGCCTCTGTGGGGACCTGTACTCGTGTGAGTATATACAATATACACATAATTAAAATGAAAATAAAATCTTATTTAAAAATTAATGTGAAACTACCTGCGTGCCCACTCGGACAGGCTGCTTCAGGGAAGTAGGGATCAACCATGCCATGAATATTGCAAGGTCACTCAACTTGAAAAAAATTGCTCATGTACACCTCCCTGCAAAAGCTGTGATGCTTATCAAGTTGAAAAGCACAAAACAGAAGATCACTTCTCACTTTTTCCAGCTGCACACGTATATATGAACACACACATGCACAGGTATACAAAAGCACATCCACTTGCATACATACTCTCCTTTGTAAATGAATGGAGCAAAGTCGTTGTGGTTGTCCCAAGCAATGAATAACTACCACGTGGGTGGATGACAGGGATAGAAAAGTTTTTTCTAAGTCAATGTAAGAAGTTTTATCTTTTCAAATATGGGCCTATCATTGACATAATAATTTATGACATAAAAAGCTGATATAATAATTTATAGAGATAGGTATATGCATTTCTGTTTCTACAAAACAGTAGTCAGGCTGCAGAGCTAGTTCAGTTGGTTGAGTATTTGCCTTGCAAGTAAGATGATTTGAGTTAGATCGCCAGAAGCCAGGTTAAAAATACAATCCTGGTGTGGTTAAGGTGTGTCTGTAATGTCAGTGTTAGGCAGAAAGAAGATAGAGGGGGGTGGGGCTAACTGCCCAGCCAACCCTGCCTATTTGGCAAGATAAAGGCCAGGGAGAGATCCTGTCTCTAAAAAATTAAATAAGGAAGAAAGAAAGGAGTGATCAGTACCAAAAGAATGCCACCAAGCCCCAAGTTAGCATTTGACTTCCATATAAACATAACACACATGCATACACACACACACACACACACACACACACACACACACTCATATCCACACACAGAGAGAGATGTTCATAAACAAAAAATGCTACTGGAATTCATGATACCACCTCTTACTCTAGTTGAGTTAACTTTAATAGCCAATGTTCCAATATTCAAATATAATCATTTCATACTGAATCCTCCTCAACTTCCGTTCAAAGGAAGGTATGAGGTTCAGCTTGGAGAACAGCACCGCAGTTGTTACTCCCAGGTGGGTGAAGGTGGAAAGCCTTCCTCTTTCTGGAGGACACACATGTCCTGATGTTCCCCCTACTGTATCCCCAAAGAACCAGGATGTTCCTGCCTAGTCAGGAATCAGCAGGAAGCAAAAGCAACAGAGAGATTTTAGAGTAAAATTAGCCCTGGAGCTGTGGGTGGACAGCTGGCAGGGGAGGAAGCCTGCCTGAGTAAGACTTGCCTCCTTAGCCAGAGGCTGGATGGTTTAGCAATGCCCTGGGAACTTCAGTTATTGACTCGTCCATGGGAACTTCACCTTCAAGCAAACAAAATTTCATATATATATACAGGAAGTCAATGAAATCCCCGTGACTTTTCCTTTTGGCCTGCCCCTCAAGAGCATCCTTGCTTCATACTTTCCAGGGAGATGCATGTTTGCAGACATAAACTTCATGCATACAAACAAAGTCTGGTGTAGAGCTCAAATCTCACCAGTGACTCCCAGCAGAAGTACAGCATTACAGACAGCGCGTTATAATCATGCATTTTAATAATCACTGGCACAGTCTCTTTAGGCCACTCCATCAATATCCCACACCCAGAGGAAGCTTGGTAAGAGGGGAGTTATTACTATACTTCTCCACTGGAAAATAAGTTGAAGGTGTCAGTCTTCGTCCCGACATTTGTTTAGTCTTCTAACTTTACCTCAGCTGACGGAAAGGCTGAAGGGTCAGTTTTCCTGTGAATGACATTGCTTCTGCTCATGAGGGTTCCTGCCTGCCCCAGTTCCCTCCCATGGACCTCTTCGCCTAATATTATTATCTAGAGGGTTAGGATTTCAAAATTCAAATTTAGTAGAAGTATTTTAAAGGCAGTGATTGTCATATTGATTATACTTTAAGGAAGACTATAATTACACTCTGAATTTAATGGTGGAATGGAAGAATGAATGTAGGAACCCATAAATATAGGGACCATTTAATGATAACGGGCCGACAGGCGGGTGGGTAAATGGGTGGTTGGGTAGACGGATACAAGGACAGATAGGTGGGTGGACGCATGGATTGAGAAGTAGATGGAGAGAGGAAGGGATGATGGTTGACAGAGATGACCCTATATGTGCTAGAGTTAGCTTTCTGTTTTAAGAATATCTCTCAGTGTACCCAATATTTCTTCATAATTTGGCAAAGCTTTAAATGCAATGCTGATTGACCTACCTTTGTTCAGCATTTCACATGACTTTTAGTGTTTTCAAGCATCTTAACCTCATAATTTGGTGCTTTGTTATTTTAAATATTAATAAACTCACCAAAGAGCAAATATTTCCATTTAATAATGTTGATAATAATAATATTTTTATTTTAAAACATGTTTGGTAGCCCATGGCTTTTGTTATAGTTTTAGTTTACTGTTATGCTTTTGTTATGTTTTTGTGTCCTGTCCATTAGCAAACATATACTTTCTTCTGAGTCTATCCAAACTCATGCTAGTCCAATAATCAAAGAAAGCTTATCACACACACACACACACCAAACTCACACAGTTACAGTATTTGATGTCCACGGGACAAAAAGGCTTAGGTGTGAGGAGGGTGGGATCCGAGAGACTGAGTAAGAAGAGTGCAGTGAGCTGGCCTTGTGCACAAGGGTTGCAATAACAGTGCACTTTCTAAATCCAAACGTTTCAACTGTTTAATTTCCTCTTCGACACTCTGTGTATTACAAGAAGAATCATTTGCCTTCTAACATCCCGATGAACAGTAGCTTAATTAAAAAGAGGAGAATTTGTGAAAACATAGGCGATGTGTCTCGCAGCTAATTGAAATAGCCACAAAGGCCCCCGGAAGACAAGTTCAATATTGTGGAAATACCAGCAGGGCTGGCATTTCAGTGTTCTCAGATACCTTCCTTGTCTGTCTGATTAAAATTTCACTTGGCCTTTCTGTCCATAATAAAAGAAACCCATTTGTGCCCAGAGCTGTTCAGCGGACAGCAGAAGCATGTTAAATTTCAGGGCATTTATTGAGTCTGTTGATGTCTTGGCAGCACAGTGCTGCCAAGAATGCAGCCTCAGCCTTTCTGTGGAAAGACTTTCAATGGTGTTAATGATGGCGAAGGCAGAAAGTATCTCATTCCAAACATGTTGGAAATGATGGATATGCACCCACCTTGCCTTCTTACAAAAACAAGGTGCACATATAAACTTTGTGGAAAGATATATCTCCTGCCTCTAGTTCAGGGAGCTACAGGATGCAAAGAAAAGGGGTTATTCCCATCGCCACTGTAACTCATGGAACCTGGGTGATCCTGCTCAGGAATTTACGTATTGGCAGGCAGTTAAAAGGAGCCAACACTTACTGAACTAAGACAAGGTCCAGGTTCGGAAATAAGAATATTATTTAGTTAACTGTCCTGGTTAACTTTGTCACTTGACACAGCCTAGAGTCATCTGAAAGGTCACAGTTGAGAAACCGCCTATATCATACCTGTGGGCAGGTATGTGGGGGATTATGTTGACCGTGAAGTGAAGAAGGGCTCAGCACAGGGTGGGTGGCTCTCTTTCTAGGCGGGTCATCCTGAACCCAGTAAGAAAGCCAGCTGAGTATAAGTTGGCCCACACCCCAAAAGCCAGCCAGCAAGCCCTTGCTCTTCTTTCATTGTGATGTGAGCACCCATGATTGACTGTAATCCTGTAACAGAACAGGAAGCAGACCTGCCTCCTTGTTCCTGCTTGAGATCTTGCCCTGATCTCCTGCCGTGGTAGACAACCCATACGTTTAAGTCAGCCTTTCTTCCAGTGAGCTGCTTTCTGTCGCTGTGCTGGTCACAGCCATAGAATGGAGCTAGAACCGTGATCTCAAGGAGGCAAGAGGGGCCTGAGAAGTTAAGAACCGGACCAAAATTCTAAAACTCCTTCTACATCTGAGGCAGGCAGAAGCTGAGGGGTTTCAGGAGAAACCATTTCTATCTCGCTGTCTCCACACCATTGGTCGTCACCACCAGTGTCCACGTGAGTCTACTTCTTCTTCCGTTCTAGGTCACTCCAAAATTTTCTGAAATTCACAGAGGCTGAATGATTAGTTAGTCCTAGGCAGGAGCTGCTTCATAGTAGGAAGCCTAAGAGCCTCCAATGGGTTTCCTTTCACTGAAGGTTTATCTTAGCTATCACAGGTACACAGGAGAAACTGCCTCTGTCAGTATTGTCTTCATGACGGAGCCCTGTGGCACATTCGTATGCATGAGAACACACTCTGACATATTGCAACACTGGACTTGGGCTCAGGGAACAGTGTGGAGGAGGTGTACACAGAATACAGAACTGGTGGATAGGGAGGCATGCTGAGCAAAATGTCTTTCAGACGTGGCATGGCGGTTGTGCTCATACATTCACTCTTGTTGTAACGGGCACAACATGGAGCCTGTCCAGTAAGGTTGCTATTGCTGTGAGGAAAAGTAATGGCCAAAGCAGTTGATAAAGAAAGGGTTTATTTCAGCTTACACTTCCAGGTAACTTCTCATTACTGAGGGAAGTCAAGATAGACATTCAAACATGACAGGAACCTGGAAGTAGAGGCCACAAAGGATGCTGCTTACTGGGTTGCTCAGCCTAATTCTTACGGAATCTAGGATCACCAGCCCAGGGAGAGCCCCACCCACAGTGCTCTGGGCAGCCTGCATCAATCACTAATTAATAAAATACCCTATATCTAATCTTATAGAAACATTTTTCAACTGCAGTTCCACCCTTTCAGATGACTCTAGCTTATGTCAAGTTGACATTAAAGTAGCCAGGACAGAAGCCTTTATTATTTTCTCATGAGTAATGGAAGAGCTCATGACATTCTCCGTCCTCTTAGGGAATCTTTGCCTCTAGTGGTTCCTTTCGAATACGAAGCCATTTTCTTCACTGGTATAGCCACTAAAAGTCCCCCATTGTCTAGTAAATTACCCCCACCTACACTGGTGCAAAGAACTCTTCTTAAACTCATTGAGTCACAGAAAGAAATTGACATGAACAAAGGAGGGAGAACTTTCTAGAAAGAAAATGAGTTTGAGTGAAAGAGGGATGGTAGTGCACCATGATGCCAATGGATACTAGATGTTGATATCAGATCCCATGAGATTAGAGTTAAGTATGGTTGTGAGCTACCCTGGGTGCTTGGAATCAAACCTAGGGCCTTTGAGAGAGTAATTAAGCTGTCTCTCCAATTCCATCCTTTTATATTCCAAACAATGATATAAAACATAATAATACTGCAAGAGTAAAGAAGCCATCAGAGTCTGCACAGGAAAAGTTAGAGACACAAGAAGTAAATAGTCCATTGGGAACAAGAAAGAAGATGAACAAGCTGGAACAAGCTACCAGGAGAGACTCCTGAAGGCAAGTCTTCAAAGACGACTATTTTTCCAGGCACCATATTCCTATTTTGAGATACCATTATCTTCCCATTCTAACGCGAACTCATCCAGAAGGCAGACTTGACATGATGGTGACTGGAAGGGAAAGCAAGCCACCTCTATCAAGGATCAAACAGCATCCCCAAATAAACCAGGGGCTTGTGGGAAATGTGTCATAATACAACTATGGGCCTCTGGTTACAGCCTTGTTTCCCATCCAGACTTGAAAGCTTGCTTTCTTTCTGTAGCTTCACTCAACCAAAGAGCACCCAAACTCTTAACTCTCTTGTTGTTGGTAAAAGAAATTCTGAGGAGCTTGGATGGGAAGTTAACAACTGACTTCTCTTTTTCCAGAAATAATGAGATTAAAAACGGCCTAACATGTGGACAAGCTAGTCATTAAATAACATCAATGCAGGAAAATGACCCAGGTTTTCTCTCATTTACACAGAGGGTGTTCTGTGGAAGAGCCTACCGGTTTACACAATGTCTTCACTTTATTTTCTTTAACTGAAATGACAAGGCCACAGGTTTCCTTGTGTCATTTTCAGACAAACTCAGTTTTTCTCACTTTACACTCCCCACTGCTCCATCCCCCTTCTTCCCGCCCCCTCTTCACTACTATACCCTTTTGCCCTCCAGATTTGCCCTTCTAATTCACCTCCCTGTGTTGTATTAACCACCCCAGTTCCTCAGTCCAAGTCTCTTGACCTCCTATTTGATTTCCATCTCATGGGCTCCTTTCTGATTTATTGGCCTTTACTCACAACCATGCCCATCTAGATGCACACATTTAACAATTCCAAGACAAGTCTATATACAAAAGACAGCATGAAGTATTTGTCTTTTTGAAGATTACACAACCTACAGAATGGCAGTCAACCTTGCCCAGCAATCCTTCAGGCAAAGGAGTCAATATCTAGAAAATAAACCAAACTGCAAAAGTTAAAAAAAAAAAAACCTCCCTGCCAATGAATAAGTGGGTCACTAAACTAAGCAGATAGTTCTTAAAAGATGAAATACAAACATCTGGTAAACACTTTTAAAGGTGTTCAACATATTTGCCTACAGAGAAATGCAAATTACAACTACTTTGAGATCTTCCAGCATTTGAGTCAGAATATTTTTCCTTGTATAGCTTATTTTTGTATCTCCCTTGGGATTTAGGATTAATTGGGGGATTACCTTCTGGCAATGCATTAGAAGGAGAGGAGCGTTTCTGCATTCTGTCACACCTAAATCACAATATTCTCTGATCCATAGCGCCATCAGTATAGGAATAGAGGGAGTCTGGAGACTACATCACGCCGTAGATCAGAGCTGTTCACACTTCACACTTCAAGTGAGGATGAAGATAAGAGCAGAGTTGCCCAGGCTTCCCATCTCATGGGAGAACAGAGATAGAGAAGAATAGAGTCATCTATGCCTCACACTCTTGTGGATAGACACAGGGAAGAATAGAGTTGCCCATGCAAAACTCAAGCAAGCATCCTGGAAATGTGACTCTAAGAGTCAGGGTGACCAGTGTCCTATACAGCTGCCTCTTGTTAGCATTTTCACAATGGGGAAGAATTTTCCTTCTTTACACAAGAATATCAGACACTAATAATGAGGGACAATATGCTGTCTACACTTGCCACAAGATATATATGTGTGTGTGTGTGTGTGTGTGTGTGTGTGTGTGTGTGTGTAGATAGATAGATAGATAGATAGATAGATAGATAGATAGATAGATGATTGATAGATAGATAGATAATAGATAGATAGATAATAGATAGATAGATAGATAGATAATAGATAGATAGATAGATAGATAGATAGATAGATAGATAGATAGATAGATAGATAAGACAGACAGACAGACAGACAGACAGACATGGTTCAGAAAAATAGAGTACTTGAGTACTTGCTTTGCATGTGCATAGCTCTGGTTCCAACCTCAGGGCTGCATAATTGGAAAATGGTATTGCATACCAGTAATCCCAGAACTCCTGAGGTAGAAGTAGGAGAGTCCAGAGTTCCAGTTCTTACTCCAGGATGTAGGGATTTCAAAGCCGGTCTGGGTTGCCTGAGGCCATGCCTAATGAATAGCAAACAAATTGTCTACTGTTCTTCATTGTTCATGAATTCCTTCACTTCTCAGAAGTCCTAATAGCTCCACTTTATGCAGGCAATGCTGTGGGTATCCCTTTCCTCTTCTTTCTGAACAAGTTCTCTCATAGGATCACAAGAAATCCTATCAAAGGTGCTGTGAGGCCCTGCCTCTAAACCTTTGAATTTCTCCAATGGCTGGCAGGGTCATACACATTGTCAAAACTCTGGGCTGCAAAGTGGTTTATCCAGCCTCTTCCTGCATTGGCCTTCCCTTATCTGATGAGAACCCAGGCATACTCGCCTGTCATTGCATTCAGTTCATCAAATTCACCTCCTCAACCGTGCTATCACTTGTCTGCCTCTTCCTATATGCCACCTACACTCTCATCATGTTCAGGGCCAGTGTAACAGGTTTTTCCTAAGCCTTCAATTCAGAAGTCTTTCTCTTTCTGGTCTCCCTTCTGTTCCTTTGCCTTATACCTGCCTTATCTACCACCAACAAATTGTCTTAGCTGGGGTCATCCTTGTGGATTCCTGGGAATTCCCCTAGTGCCAAGTTTCTCACTGACCCCATAATGGTTCCCTCTATCAAGATATCTCTTTCCTTGTTCTCCCTCTCAATCCTTCCCCCAACACGACCATCCCATTGCTGCATGTTTTCCTTCCCACTCCCCTTCTCCCTTCTCCCCTCCCCTTCCACCCTCCCCTTTCTCCCCCATGCTCCCAGTTTACTCAGGAGAGCTTATCTATTTCGCTTTCCAAGTGGGATCCATGTATGTCTCTCTTAGGGTCCTCCTTGTTAACTAGCTTCTCTGGCGTTGTGGGCTGTAGGCTGGTTAGTCTTTGTTTTATGTCTAATATTTACTTATGAGTGATACATACTGTGCTTGTCTTTCTAGGTCTGGGTTACCTCACTCAGGATGTTTTATTCTTATATATTATTGGTCAGCTAGAATAGCCTAATCAACAAATCCCAAGATAATGAGAGACCTTTTTTTCCAATAAAAAGGACCATGAAAGTGATATTCAAGCTTGAATTTTGGCTTCCTCATGCATATATACACACAGAGAGACACATACACTCACAGACACATACTACACAGACACACAAAGACAGATACACAGACACACACACTGTCTTGAAGGATGGCTAGGAGAATGATAGAATAAGCCATCAAAGAAGATAAGAATGGGAGGGGCATAAGACACTAAGCAACAGCAAAAGGAGGCGGATACCTCTGTGATGGCATAGTTAACTATTGGTCAGCACAGGCACTGGGATATGAGTGGGCCTCAGTCACATATGGTGTGACTCCATTCTGCCTCCCAGGACCACTGAGATGTTGGCTTGCTCATAAACTGAGCACCAGCACCTAGTAGGGAACGGGACTCTGCAATGATGATATGAATGAACACAGCAGCAGGCTGCTCATTCAGAGGGGAGCCGGGGTTACTCAGAATAGACCAGGACTATTCCACAAAGGGTGAAAGCACCGAGTTCCCAGCAATGCAGAAGAGCTCATGGAGAAATCTTTCTTCTTTTATGTTGGCAAAGTAATAACTTCTGTGTGTACCCACTGCAGCAAGGAGGCCTGAAGAAGCTCAGAGGTAAAGAACCGAGCCACCTCTCTCTTCACTGCCTCTGCAGTTGCTGGGACCACCTCAACCTGTGAGATCTCGGGACATTTAAACTAACCAAGAGGAGTACAATTAGGTAGCATCTCCAATTGATACCCTACGGGCCTTACATTTCATTTCCATCAGCCGCTGCTGGGTTTTGGCCCCATTTTCATTGCAAATGTGAGCAGCGCCGACCCCTTAGTCACTATTAAGGAGCAATCTGGGGAAATCATCCACTTCCAATAATCCATTCCTCTAATTTAGAACCCTCTGAAACCATATAATGAATAGCACTGTCGCCAACTCTCTAGTAATGACATATGACATATGTCTGCAATTGCTCTCTTCATGATAAATCCCTGGGTGTCACTCCCCTTGGAAACGCCTGCTTGTTTACTCATTGGGGGACCTCAAACACAAATACAGTGGATTTATTTTCAGAGATGAATTAAGGGATAGAGTTGAATCCCTAGCTCTGAAAATTGGGGGGGGGTGTAAAAGTTTTATCCTCGTATTAATAAATAGCATTGAACTTTTGTCTACAAATGGTTGATTAATATGCAATTATATTCTTAAGTGCAGGCTGTCAATTAATTCCAAAGTGTCATATTTAATTAGTGATGCCATTCGGTAAATTCCCACTAGCAACCTTCTCCCAGTTTTGTGACAGCAGTTTTATATTGCCTCCTAGGAGGGAACTTTGGGTTCTGTTCGGAAGGTAAAACTTCAGTGGTCTTTGTTCTGTTTGCTGAATAAAACATACAGTCTTGGAATGGGCAGCTGGGGTTGGGGATATAAAGACTCCCCCAGTGTTCGGGTCTTGTTCTACTGCTGAACATTCTTCTCAGAGGTGCAAAGATGGGTAGCAACATGGCCCAGCTAACTGCTCTTCTCAAATGCCAGAGACAACAAAGACAATAAAGCTAGGAAACATTGAACTGAATTGAGTTGAAATTATTATCCTTGTATTAAAGAAACTACCCATTGGGCCAGTGAATGACTCAGAAGATAAAGGCATTCACTGCCTAGTCTGAGTGTTTCAGTTGGAGCCCTCCAACTAACATGTGGGACTTGTCCCCTGACCTTCATGGGCTTGCTATGGCACGTGTATACCCACAAATGTACACACACAGATGTAAATTGTTTTAACACTCAGTGTTAAACTTCTTGAACACTTCTTGAAACTGTGATTGTGAGTGGGAAATAATTCTTTCAAAGAAATAGAATGAAGTTCCTCAAGTCTAGATAGAACGATTAGAAGAGAATTCTCATCTATTAGGCTGTTTTAGTTCTGTGTGATGCCCATTTCATTAGATGGTATTTGTAGGTGTTGTTAGCTGCAAAATGTTGAATGTGCTTTAGGATATTTTTAGTTTATGCTTGGGTAACAGAACTTGAATATGCTAACTGTAAAGTCTAGGGGTCTTTTGTTATTTGAATCACACACTTGGAGAAGCTACACAGACAAGGGAGAGGGATTTCCTACACTCAGAACAATCATTAAAATTTGATCAAGCTGATCAAGGTTTATGTTGAATCTGCACTGGCTCCACTCTCATTTTTACATATGCTAATGAGATTATGGCGAGCCAACTGTGAGAAAGTAAAATGGACATAATAAAAACGGAGAGCTGGGATCATCCCCCTTCTAAATTAGATTGGATTTCAGATAAGTATGCAGAGAGCAAAATCGGGACTCAAGAAAGGTGTAGGTGGTAAATCAAAAAGGAAAAGATCATGTGTCCTGTGTGAGGTTCTTAGATACTACAGCTCAATAAGCCATTCAAGTTTGCCTAAAACATCCTCACCAGTACAACCTGAATGCTTGTTGGGTTTGGACTTTGACCCCCATATTGTGATACAATTGGGGAAAATCATGGGTTGAAGAAGGAGATTTTCTAGAGAAACTGGGGCACTGGGAGCATGACTTAAGGTTTTACAGCCCACACACAATTCCTGTTCATACAATATGACAGAATGCCACCCACCTCTGCCTCTACCCAGGCTGGATTGTATCTCCTCTACCAGGAGCCACAATAAATTCTTCTGCTCTAACATTGCTCTTGTCAGGGATGTAGTCAAAGAAATCAGAAAGGCAACCAATACAGCATCGGTCTGTGACCTACCTAGGCTGTAGAATGACCACTAAGAAGGGTTTATGAGTGGCCCAGGAGTTGTAGAGGCAGATTTATTTGAGCACTCTCTGACACTCCCCATTCTAAGCACAGGGCATCATCATACTGTCAAAGAACAGATGTTTTTGTGGTGGCACAGTGCACATTGGGAACTGGCTGTGCCTCTCTTATGAGTGTTTTCTGTACACTGTATGCTGATCAGCAACCTCCCTGTCTCCATGCCAACGCCCCATCCCCTATATAGCTAGTACCATGTTTCCATCTGTACGGTGATCAGCAGCCTCCCTGCCTCCATGCCAACGCTCATCCCCTACATAGCTAGCACCATGTTTCCATCTGTATGGTGATCAGCAGCCTCCCTGCCTCCAGGTCAATGCCCCATCCCCTACATACTCATACTACACCATGCTCCCAGCTGTTGTCACATATGCCCTCTGAACCAAGACACCCTGGCACAGAGTGTGACTTGGTTGGCTGATTTTTCTAAGAACTTTACAGGGATTCTGTGACATTACTCTTCATTGATCTATTAGAACTTTGTAAACATAAACAGGAGAAATACAAGGGCACCTCACCAATCTTGAGTCCAGGCACTCAGAGAGTAAAGGGTGGACACGGTTTTTAACCTACTTACTGACTATATTAGAATGAACATGCAGCCTTTCCTTAGTTGCTCCTATATAAATGCACTTGAATAGAATGCATTAATATTATTTTTAATTATGCAATTGCTGACTTTAATTTTATATATAGATCTTGACACTATTTATACTAATATTCATGCATTAACTTGATATTCATTTAAAAGCTATATTTATTTATCTATTGTGTATGTATGTGTGCATACAAATAAGTACCACATTAAAGTACATGCATAAAGAACAGAGAGCAATCTTTTATTTCTTTTTTTTTCCTTCTTGAGATTTTAATGTAATTATAACATTTCTTCCTTCCCTTTCCTCCCTCTAAACCCTATCGTATATTTCTCCTTTCTCTTTTTATAAATCCATGGCCTCTTTTTTTTTCTTAATAGTTATTGCATGAATGTAAGTATATCCATATATATTCCTAAATGTACCATACTTGGTCTACATAATGTCACATTGCATGTCTGTTTTCAGAGCTGACCATTGCATACGGGATAACCAACAAGAGGACAGTTTTTTAACAGTTCGTTTATCTTTCCACTATGTGGGTTCCAAAGATAAAATTCAGGCCTTCTGTCTCGGGGACAATCATTTTCTACTAGATAATCTACCTCACTGTCCCAACTTAATTGTTTTTTCTAAATGTTAAATCATATTTCACAATATGGGTGGATTAAAAACCTACCTAGGCATCTTTTTAGCTCACTTCATTTATATGTCTGTGTGTGTGTGTGTGTGTGTGTCAGAGTACATATTATATATAATATTTACACAGGCACATGGACCTGGGTACATGTCTAAGCTGATTTTACTTTACCACATGCTCCTTTGCATGTGTGCTTAAGCAGGTGATGTCTAGCCATGGACCATGCTGCTTTCCTTCCTTTACACTGTTTGTTTTCCCTCCATGTATTTTCATCACTTCATGAGTTTCTTCCTGCTGTTGGAGTCTTAGCACATCTAGAATTTTGTGGGTTTTTTTTATATTCATTAGAAAATTACCTTCAATTTTCAACTAGGATCAAGAGATGGTGTCAGGATGCCATCTGAGAGTCACTGACCTTCCTGCTTACTTCAAAGGATTTGTGGCACCTTCTCATACCATAGACATTTTCCTGTTTTTATTTTTCCCATTAGCTCCTTAGATCTGCATAATAAAGAGCCCTTTGCTCATTTCTCAAGGATCTACTGTGTCTCAGGATAGAACTAGAAAGCAGGTAGGTGGAGGGCTGATGAGCAAAAAGCAGATGAGGGCATATGGCACAGTGGTAACAAAAGCCATTAGTGACAACTGCTTCTTAATAGAAGGAAGACTCCAGCTGCCATCTCTGCCTTGGTGGAGAGGAGCAGAGCACCGCAGTCGGGCCAGTGATCAATTTGACTGAAGTTCCATGGAGTCATCCTGGAGAAGTTTGGCCAGAATACTAAGACCAGGACAGTTGAAATAGCAAAACAAGGAAGGTGCCACACAGATGAGGGGGTAAATGCAAATGCCCATTGGTGGGAGAGAAGATGACCTCTGAAGATTAAAGAGATTTCATGGGATCAAGACAGAGAGACACCCTAGTGCAATGGAGGATGGCTGCTTGGAGTTTCAGAAGCTGGACAGGATTTTTGAAAGCATTATAGAGCAGGGGAATAACATGGTCACATCCAGGATTTGCAAAGATTATCATATTAAGGTGTGATAAATAATATTGGTAAGAACTATGCTGCACCCCCTCATACTATATTCCCAGCTGAGCAACGGCCTCAGCCAAACCAATAAGCATTTCTATCCCAGCCATAATTCCACGTCTGACAAGGTGCAGAACATGTTTTTTTTTTTCCCACTTCTTTAATAGAAGCATTTTCTTCATCTGTGACAGCTGTTTGTTGGCCTACTTTGAGGGAATCTTCTTAGTCCCTGACAGATCATACTGGTTAGGAATTTTCTAGCAAAGGAGACCAAAGGAAAAAATAGCAATGGGTTGTAGAGATGGCTCAGTTATTAAAGGCACATAAGCACAAGAAACTAAATTCTAAGTTCAATTCTCAGAACCCGCATTAAGGAAAAACTAAAAAGCTAGTCTTTGTGTCACATGCTCACAATCCTTTTGCTAAGAGCATGACACTGGATGATCTCTGGGGCTCACTGCCCAGTCAGCCTAACCATGGCTCAGTGGTCAAGAGTGCTTGCTAGTCTTGCAGAGCACTAGAGTTTGGTTTACAGCACCTAGGCGGAGGGTCTCCCACCTGTATGTAATTCTAACTTTAGTGTGTAATTCTAACTCCAGGACATCTGACGCTCTCTTCTGCTTCTGAAGTCACTTCACATACTAACATACAGAGGCACAGACACATTTATACAATTAGTGTCTAACATTAAGATAAAATGCAAAAATTACCTCACCAAATGCTATGAATCATATACTAAAAGCTAACAACTGAAGATGTTCTCTGGCTTTCACAGGAAAATGCATACACCAGTGTATCTGCATATGCACACACATGCACACACATGCATACACACCACAATCACCAACACCAACAACAACACCAATAACAAGGGAATTTAATTCTTAAAAATTAAAGAACACAGACATTTGTAGAAAAATATTGTTCAAATAGCTTATGTTTAGTTGGAAGTAAAGAGGAGACTTAATAAAGATGTACATAGAAATCTTGCTTTGTCTACTAAACGCTGTCCCAAATGCCTTCTCTCCAGCTTAAAAAAAAATAGTTTATAGCATGACTAATCTATTGCAACGTAATCATATTTTAACCTTATCAAATATCCCCACATATTTCTTCCACCAGCTTCCAAAATGAAACATCAGAGATTTAGATTTTATTTGGAAAATTCCTTATTCATCGTACGGAAACACATTCAATTGCATTCGAGGAATTCAATTTAAAACTAATTTATCTTACATTAATGTTTAAATTCATGAGATTCCATATAAAGTCATTCTTGTACTGTAATAAATTCAGAGTCGATATGATAATTATTAAAACAGAAACGAATGTGGGGAAAATAAATCGCGTTGTGTTAGGGTTAGTTCTCTCTCTCCTGAGCTCTGAGGATTGTAGCAAAGAGAGGGAGAAGATTAAATAGAAAGAAATAAAGCATAAAAATAGATAGGCATGAAAAGAGATCAGCGCGAGAGAGCAGGCGGGGAGCCGCCATTGCTCTTCACGGGGCTGCTCAGTACATGCCGGGTGAAGCTTTGGGTTATTGTTTTTCTGTTAAACCTCTCAGTACCCCACAGGAGTCATTCTGATGGCAATAATGCAAGCTGAGATTCTCTCCTTCGAATTCCTGGGAATAGTCTAAATTTCTTATTGTTTACTATGTGCATATACGAGCATGTAGATATATATCTTAGAGTAGGAACTTGCATCTAAACACAAAGTTCACCCACATGAATGCATACTTTGATGTGTGTGTGTGTGTGTGTGTGTGTGTGTGTGTGTGTGTGTGTGTGTGTGGGTGTGTCTGAATGTCTTCCATAATATTTATACACATAAATTGAAGATCACTTTATTTGATGTTTTCATTGCCCTCCATGTTTGGTAGGATCCCTCATAAGAAATCAGGTTTGGAATCTTCCATTTTTGCCATGTTGAATCTCAAAAGGTTTCCAGGACTGTGGCTGTAGCTCAGTGATAAGATCCTTGCCTCACAAGCATGAGGTCTTAGGTTCAAATCCTTCCTCCCCTCTCTCCCTGCCCCTGCTCAGTACTGAAACTGAGAGCAGTAACAAACAACAAAGAAAGGTTTCAGGTGCTGGGACTCCTGTGCCCTTTGTTTTCCAGGTTCTCGGTGCTCAACCTGTGCTCAGCAATTCCTGAGCTCTGACTAGATGTTAGCTCAAGTTCCAGACTCTGCTATGAGCCCTGTCTGAGCCATGGCTTCCATGTTCCCAAGGAGAAGAAGGAAAGGAGGAGGTGTTAGAGGATGTGGCCAGGTTGCAGTCAGTCACAGATGGGCAGCAGCCCAGCCATGCCCTCGGCATTCTTCCTACCCCAAACATATGGAAGGTGAAGTTTCTTACAGATATGGCACTCAGATCTTACAAGGTTCACACCTTACTGCACAGCCAAGAAATGATGTCTATTTCCTAATTGACTTGCTAACTTAATATTCTGTATGTGTGTCTTCAAGTTTGGCACCAAGCATCATAACCAGGATTTGAATTTAATCTTACCAAACTTTCAGTGAACCCCCACCCCCAAGTAGTACCCCACTTCTAGGCTGAGGATCATGGTGTCTACCTGAGATCGAGCACCACATTTCTTTCCCTGCCTTTGCTAACTGAGTGATGCTGGATCCCAAAACATTTGCTGCCGGCACTGACCACACCTCCTTCCCCAACTCCTCAGCTCACACTGATATTCTTCTTTGTGTTATTGATCCAGGACACATGCTCTGTGGATGTTGCTGAGGAGAAATGCTCACTCTCTGGGAAACAAAGCTGCAGCCCTAATAGGAAAAGCATGCAGAACTGAAGGACGCTTTGTCTGCGTTGGTATTTAGGCCTCCCAAATCCAAACAGACTGCTCAGAAATAGATAATAGAGTTCAATTTGGATCCTTCCCTTGCCCGCTCTATCTAAGCACTTGGTTCCTTTTCTATAATTAAATTTTGTTTCTTTCCCACATCACCCCCCCCCCGACACATGCTCAATAATCTGTGACTTTTCCATTAAGTCTTCAATTTGAAATGTGTATTTTAAACGTCTTGAAATACCTTTCACAAATGTGGTGATTCTGTCCTGAGGGTATTAACTAGCGGGACACACCCCTGGGCACGTGTGTGAGCATCTGTCCTGAGGGTATTAACTAGGGGCAGAAGGGTACTTGCTTGTGAGAAACACCACTCCCTGGGCTGTGGGCTTAGAGCAGTGAAGCAGAGGGAGCAGAAAGGCAGAACTTCAGTAGCTCATTCTATCTGACTCCAGACTCTTAGAAGTGAAGGCCAACCTACAGGGCACACTCCAGCCACCATGATGTTCAGTCAAACATGTAACTCAAAATGACCAGAGGACAAGCCCCTGGAAGTGCAGTAAACAAACCCCAGTTGTTTCTATCAGGCGTTTTGTCACACTCATGTTGAAAGCAATTGATCCAAAGAGGGTGGGGAGAAGGAAACCATGCAACTTTTAACTCTGTGACTTTTGAATTGTTAATAGTTCTTAAAGATCTACATATACTATTTTTGAAATACTACCACAAAACTTGAAACCTTTAAAAGTCCTCTTCAAAGAAAAGATTTTTATTTATTGACTTTTTAAAAGAAGAGAAAACAAACTATAAATGTAAGAAAAAATGCTGTGAAGATGGTCGGTGATGAATTCACAGTTTATAGACTTTTAAAATGATAATTAAAATGTACTCAACACATGAAAACCTAATTATTTTTTAAATAAAGCTGAGGGGTGGTGAGATTCCTCAGCAGATAAAAGTGTCAAGTGGCTAAGAAAGTACCCAGGGCTCTGAGCATGCCAATGCTGAAGGCTTTGTCCTGTCTTCTATCAGCCATGGGCGTCATCAAACGACCACGCCCCTCTGAGGCTCCATGTGTGAAAAGGAGGCTACAGGGTTGGATTTATATGGACTATGCACAAACAATTAGAGCACAACGACACAAAATTCTAGCAAAGGATCTGCATTTTGAGTGGCTGATGAGGACCACCCTTGCTGTCTCTGAATTCCAGCCACTTTCAGAGTCACCCACAGATGCAGCCGCATGGCTCATCCAAACTAGCATGAACACACACTCTGTATGTGTTAGTCGGTATGTGGGGGGGGGGGAGGGAGGAGAGAGAGAGAAATTGAAGGTCAACATTGAGTGCCTTATGCTCATCTACCACATTTTTGGAAATTGGGTCCCTCAATGAATCTTGAGCTCACTGATTTGCTGAGGATTAGTCATAGGGATACATCTTTTTTCTCGCCTCAGTGCCAGGACTGCAGACACTTACTGCATACTCAGCAATTTTTGTGGGGGCTGGGGATCTGAACTCAGGTCCTCATGCTTGTGCTGCAGGCCTCTACCCACTAAGCCACCTCCCCAGCCCTCCCATATATGATCTTCACATGACTTGTTCTATCAGACATTATAAGCCATAAAGCATTCTGAGATTCAGCCATTGGTCCCCAAAAGCTGAACAAAGTCGGAGAATCAAACAAGACTCAACCCTTCCTTGAGAACTCTGCAACCCTTGTCTGCTCTCTAGTGTATCAAAGATAGCAAAAGTTGGACCTTCAAAAACACACCCGTGTGTGACTGTGGATTACCACGGAGTTGCCTAAGCCGACACCTTATGAGCAGCTTCATCTGCCATAACTTATACTACGAGGGGAAATAAAATGCAAGCGAGGCAAAGAGCTCACTGTGCACGGCAAGACATGTTTTATCTGCAACCATGGCATGGAATTGCAGTCCTGTTGCGAAGAGCAGATTGATGTGTGCCTCTTATTTATAACTCTTTCTCTGAAAGTTCCTCCAAGTACAACTTAGCAATGAACATTTGCAGTGGTTTTTAAAAGGCCTGATGGCTGCTTTCCAGGCAACCAGATTCCTACCAGTGACAGGAGCAGGCCAGGGAGTGTCTGAGAATCAGCAGGCAGAGAGTAATGTGCATGAAACAAAAATGATGGTGCTGGAATGTGGAAGTCAGAAGGTGAGATTGCTGAGCATGGGTGCTCAGGGAGAGCCATTGCCCAACACTTCACTCTGACTGTTACCCAACCACGCACTCTTTTTCATTCACCACCGACCGGACGCTGAGCATGATGGGAGTGCCCTTTCCATCTCTATTTTTCTCAAACTAATTCTATTAGTGGTTGAAAAAACAAAGAAGAAACCCCAGATCACATAGTCATTTATCTGGCACTGCCCTTATCCTGACCAGCATTTCTTAAGCTCCATACATCCATATGTTCCTATTTTACCACGGAGAAGATATGGCAGACAATGTAGAAGCTAACTATAATTCAAACAAGATAACATGGCTGTGAAAACAGACAAGCGTTTCCCTAAAGGCTTCTGTAGAATGGGATATATGAAGCATGATCCCATTCTTGTGTGTGTTTCTGAAAGAGGTGGAAAACATGGACCCAAACTAGTTAACCTGCAAAGAAGCTCACAGAACCGAACAATACTAGTCACAGCAGCCAGCAAATGGGAATAACTCAAACATCCATCAGTAGATAAATGGATGAGAACATGTGGTACAGCCATAAAATGAAACCTTTCTCAGTCATAAAGGTCAATGTAGTAATGACACATTGAACATGACACACAGAACGTAAAGAATCTGGAAGTCACTGTGTTAAGTTAAACAACTACACCTTCACTAGACAAATCCACAGAGACTGATAAAATAGATTAGATGATTAGATGTTGTCAGAGATGAGAAAGAAGGAGAAATGTAAAGCACCTCCCTAAGTGAAAATTTGGGAGATGAAAACAACTGGGGGCTAGATAAATATGGTGGACACTGAACACCATAACTGAAATTTATGAAATATGACACTGAAATTTATGAAAATGTTTTATTTCATATTATGTAAATTTTACTTTAATGAATTTATTAATTAAACCAACTAAACAACAAGTAAAAGACAGCCACAGTTATCAGATTCTGGAACAAATTAGGTCCAGTATCACATTGTACTTATGAGAAGAGAACATACAGGAGCCCATTATCATAGTTAGACTTTGGGAGAAATTCTGAAAGAGCCGCAGGACTCAGCATATGAGAGGATTGCTAGTCAAGTTCAAGGGCAACTACTAGAAAAGTCATCATCAGCCCAGGCAGAAGATCGAGGTGGCAAACCCCAATATTATTTTCTAACCCTGTAGGCCTATCTGTGAAGGGCTACTTTAAGAATCAAATACCATAAATATCAGAGATATTTACATGCCTTTAAGAGAAGGAGCTAGGAGGATCTGGAGTTGAATTCTATCTTAGACTACATAACAAATTTAAGACTAGTCTGGGCTATGTCAGTCCTTGTCTCTAAAATAAAGCAACCAAAAAGATATAACAGTGACAAAAAAAAAAAGCAAAGACATAATTATCAGTGCAACCCCCTTGTGACTCATTGTGTATAACCCTTAACAGATGCTTAAGAGTTTCAAGTATCATTTGATCATGTGCATGGTAAAGATGTTAAGGACGATAAAGGATAAGCAATGTGTTGGTCGGGTTGGATTCTGATTACCAGTTTGACACAGATGGAATCTGCTGGGAAGAAACAATTGATGGAATATCTGGATCACATTGGAAATAATGGAGGATGGTTCAAATAATGCTCAATGAAAGTGAAGACCTGCCTGCTCTGGGCAGCACCAACCCTTGGATTTGTCCCAAACTGCCTTAGGATAGATAGGAGGCCAAGTACAAGGAAGCATGCATACATTCCTTCTCTCACTGCTCTTGGCTATAAGACAAACTGTTCAAGTTCCTGCTGCCATAATGTCCCTATAATGTTGGACTGTAATGTAGAATTGTGTGCTAAAATCAGCTCTTTTCTGATAAGTTACTTTTAGTCAGGGTATTTACCAACAGCAAGAAAAGGAAAACCAACAAAATACTGTGCTACAACACTGGTGACCTCCTCCATAACTTCCTTGGAATGACTGAAGCCCATATATATTTTCATTCATTAGCCTCCTTAAGTTAAACCTCTAACCTCCTTCATATCTGCCAGATGTTCATAAACGGATCTAAAACACATCCCAAATGAAGACTCACAGTAGTAGTAAATCTCTTTTCCCATGGCGTAGTCAACAGATTACCTGATAATGAAAAAGATGAGAGAAAATACCAATCCCACCACTTATGCCTGTACACATCCTCACTGGCTTAGAAAATGCTGTAAGGCAGGTCTTGAGGTAGATCTACCACAAGGTCGGATCACAATCAAGGAATGGATTTAAACACCTAGACTTTTGTTAAATATTCATGTGTCTTAGGTTAAGTCCTTTAAATCTTCTGGCTTATTATACCACATACATTTTGGGGGCTTCTAAAAAGTATCTTTGACAACTTAAACCTTACAGAAAAATGTCTGTGCTCCCTGTAAATGGATCTCTTTATTAATTTATTAAATCATTAATGTAAAAATCAGTAAGTCTTGTTTGTTCAAGGAACTGCATACTCTCTTTGTAAGAACAGAAAGAAGACCAGAAGCCGGAGGTGGTTATCTCTAAAGCAAAGGAACAAGGGGGTTAGGATAATATCCAGGGGTCAAATTCTTGATATGGACTAAACTTAATCCACAGTGGAACTGGTTTGTTTACCACACTGAAATCTGTAGCCATAGGTAGGTCCTAGGAACTGTTCTGTTGTTGTGAAGAGACGCCACAATCAAGTCAACTCTCAAGAAAAGAAAGCATTGGCCAGGCAGTGGTGGCACACACCTTTAATCCCAGAACTCAGGAGGCAAGAAAATCTCTGTGAGTTTAAAGCCAGACTGGTCTACAAGAGCTAGTTCCAGGACAGGCTCCAAAGCTACAGAGAAACTCTGTCTCAAAAAACAAAAAAGGAGAGAGAGAGAGAGAGAGAGAGAGAGCATTTAATTGGGGACCTGCTTAGAGTTTCACAGGCTTAGTCCATTTTCAGTGTGGCAAAGAGCTTGGTGGCCGGAAGATGTCATGCTGACAAAGGAACTGAGAACTACATCCTGATCAGCAAACAAAGAGCGGATGCTGGGCCTTATGTAGACTTTTGAACCCTCAATGCCTAACCCCAGTGAGAAACACTTCCTCCAATAAGGCCATCCCTCCTAATCCTTACCATCCTTTACTTCCACTTCTTGGTGATTGCACTCAAACATATCTGCCCATGGCATGCATTCTTATTCAAAACCCAACAGCATCCCACTTTGGAGTACAGTAGCCTCAAGTTACTCAGGGCTATTGGAAGTCTGTCTCCATTCTCTTTGCACCTTTGCTTAGCTCTGTTCACTGTATTCTTTAGCTACAATGAAGAGGTGGATCTAAGAAACTACAGGCAGTTCCAGAAGAAATAACATTCATTTTTATCAATAATTGCTGGTCAATTTCTAAAATTCCCTTCCACTGGACTAACTTGGGCCACCTGATATGGCCATGCCTGAAATGATGAAGGCCATGAAGAGGATGTAAGAAATAAGTGGCCAGGCTAAAAGGGCTGGTTCACCTTGTGTCCTAGAGAAGATTCCGGCCAACACAGGACAAACACCTTGACTGAAGCAAAGTTCTCCAGAGGTAAACTAAAAATCTCAAATACTTTACTAGAGGAACAAGATGAGAAAGAACAAAACATCCATATGTCATGTGTGCTAAGCTATATGTGTCACAGTGGAGGTCAAATGATAGTTTCCTTTCATATCAGAAAAGAAGTTGTAGCCAGAGTTTGTGGATTGCTTTCCTAGAATGCATAAAGCCATGGGTAGAACTTCAAAGCCAGGTAACATGGCACAGGCCAGTGATTCTGACACTTGGGAGGGGAAAGCAGTCAGACTAGGGGTCTGAGGTCACCCTTGGCTAAATTAGCAATTTTAAGTATATCTTAGGCTCCTCAAGTTTCTGTCTCAGAGAGAGGGGGGGGGGTGATAGAGACAAAGACAGAGAAGGACAGAGATGGGGGAAGAAAGTAAAGAAAAAATGAATGAATGAATGAAGGAAGGAAGGAAGGAAGGAAGGAAGGAGGGAGGGAGGGAGAAAGGGAAGAAATAAAGAAAATACATGTAACTAGGATTCAATATTACTAAACTTTGTGTTAGCTAAATTTCTACCTACCCGTGAAATGTAGTAAGAAGTGCCTCTCCACTACTCTGTCATTTCTGAAATTGTTCAACTGATCTAGACTGCCTTAGCATCTCATGATGGGATAAATACTGATCAGATCCTCACATCATTGCCTGTAACCTGTGGCCTTTATAGGTCATCACTTGGATGCTGAAGACACAAGCTTGTGGGAAGGTACTGAGCATCACCAGCCTGGGCCAGCACCGTGTCTATTCATGTTCCATTGGTGAACTAAGTCACTTGACCATGATGGCATCCCTGGAACCACAAAAGATAACTCATCTTTGCAGAAAACGCAGGCAAAGAGCATACATTGCAGAAGGGAGGGGAGGCACGTGAAAGATTACGGCACCACACCACGGCATCTGAGATTACTTCACTCCCATCTGGTGATAAGAAGTGGACACAAACTGCATCAACCATCACAAGATCAACTAGCTTGGGGACAGCACAACCAGGTCACCAAATTCCAAAGCATGATAGAAAAACACTATCTGGAGAAATGAGGAAGGAAGAGAGTCTATGGTGAGCCTTCCCAGGAGACTTAGCTCCTATGTCTGCCATGAATCGTATTAGAAAACTACTCATGGAAATGAGAGTTAGGGTCAATAATAGGATTCTTGTCAGAAGTAAACTTAAAAAAGCCTCTCCACTACACAAAGGCTTACTGCATATTAACCTCCCATAAAACTTATGAAAAATTGAATTCTCACAATTAGGAGAGCCTAAGGCAGGTGCTATTTGTAAAAGACAACTAAGCATCCTCATTGATGAAAAAGTGTTTTGCCTAAGGTTGTCTGAATCCCTGGCAGAATAGGTCAGTCAGAAATATATTACATTGTTTTTGATGCGCAGAATGAAGTTCCAAGCACATGCATCTAATAACCTGATACTTTGACATAATATAGTCCTTCCCATGGAAATGGTTCTTGGTGCACCCTCCATCATATCAAAGCTTTCTTCCAGATGATCAGGATTATGGCTGTGAGGTCAGAACCACCTGGAATTGAAATCCAGTTCACTGATATGTAAATATTATATGCTGGTATGACAGACAGGATATCTTAGTGGTAGGCCCAACAATAGGAAAGCAGACACAAGCAAATACCTAGGATCACTGATTTCCTAATCAACCCTAAGTTGATTGACAACCCTAAGTCTCACATGTTTCAAGTACTAGCAGCAATATGACAGTAAAATCCATTAATAGCTATATCTAATACATCTAAGTGACTATAATTTACAAAAATTATGCACAGCATAAGCTTATTTAGGAGAAATAAAAACCTAAACTTAGGGAAATAATTCACAATTTACAATAAACATAAAATTACAGCTAAATCAAAAGACTATACAAGATCCAAAGATCTATGGGTCTTTTTTACTTGTAGACAACACTGTTCCTGGCACCAGCAGAAAGACATTATTTTTATTTTTGTGCATATTGGAACAGATCCAGCTTTGAGACATTGGGTAAGAACTGTATTTTCTCAATTGTTAATAGCATGCTATGAGAATATTAGAATCAGAATGTGGGCTGCTCACACACAATGGGAGAGAATTTGCTCAGGACCAGAAGAAAATGAGGGACTGGATGCCTGTGCTCTCTGGAGGATGGGTGGGGCTTGCATGTTGTGTGCCTATGTGTGCATGTATTTGTATATGCATGTGTATGTATTTGTGTACAGGTGCATGTGGAGACCAGAAAACAATGAAACTTTGCTGATGTTCCTCAGCAACCGTCTACCTTTGGAGGCAGGATTTCTCCCTGTTCTGAAACATGCCAAGTAGGCTTAACTAGCTGGTCAGCAAGCCCTAAGGATCACCTGGCTCTCCTTCTCCATGGAGCACTGGCTTTATGATGGAGGAAGGTCATTGGTTAATTAATAAAGAAACTGCTTTATTAGAACATAGGTGGGTAGAGTAAACAGAAAAGAATGCTGGGAGAAAAAGGAAGCGAGGTAAGATACCTAAGACAGACGCCATGCTCCCCTCTCCCGGGCAGATGCGATGAAGCTCCGACCCAGGATGGACATAGGCTAGAATCTTCCTCTTAAGCGCACCTTGGGGTGCTACACACATTAATAGAAATGGGTAATCAAGATGTAAGAATTAGCCAGTAAGAAGCTAGAGCTAATGGGCCAGGCAGTGTTTAAATGAATACAATTTGTGTGTTGTTATTTCGGGGCATAAGCTAGCCAGGCGGCCGGGAGCCGGGCTGTGGGAAGAGGCCCTCAGCTCCTACTACAGTTTTAAAGTGCCTGTCATTATGCCTTACTTCTTTTTCGTTGGGTTATCAAGAGCAAACTCAAGATCTCATGCTTTTACAGAAAGCATTTTACTGACCTCCCCTATTTAGTCATGTGTGATTGCTCAAGTGAGGTGTGCCTTGATGAGACACCTAAATGCAAGTGCAGGTCTGTTGATTTGAGAACCCGATCTGATCTCTAGCATCTGCCTGAGTCCTGAGATTGCAGGTAGGCACCACCATGTTCCACTTATCTAGTCCTGGGCTTCAAACCCGTGGCTTATGCTTGGGAGACAATCACTTTACCAACTGAGCCACTCCCTCAGGCACTCTGAGAGGTCTTTAAAATGTCTCATATGTGTCCCTATTCTGTGACTCAACTATCTCCTTTCCAGGCTACAGTGGACACTTACGTGTGCTTTTGGAGGCACCTTTGCTACCTGTCATCAGGAAAAACACAGTTCAGCTCGCAGATGTGTTCCCAGGCTCCAATAGAGGACACCAGATCATTATTAGGATTTTTAAAAATAGTTTTGATCAGTGGTTACCTCCTCAGGCTTATGGTATGATTTCTTTCCTATGTCCAAGCTCAAACCACTTGTACTTTTCTCTCACTCAGTTTCTCTTGAATCTCCTGCATTGAATCTCCCCCCACCCTTGCACAGGTGGCTCAAAGTCAGTCTGAGAATCTCTCTCCCTCCCTTCTCCCTTCCCCCTTCCCCCTCCCCCGCTCTCTCTGTATGTGTGTTGGGAAATTCCTTGTATTACTTCCAAATTTGAATTTCTTCACTGCCTTCCTAAGACACTATGTCACATTCTCCATCAAAATGCCCCTTTCCTAGTTAGTGAATCCAAACTGTTGGGCATTGATTGGTGCTTTAGAAAAGGCCTTCATCATTTTTTCCTTAGTTCAATCGAATGCCCTTGGTATATAAGTCAAGAGAGGCAGTGGCCCAGACTGGTCACATTCCCTTCCCAAAGTTACCCAGCAAATTTATTATCTAGAATCCACTGCTAATGCTCTCATCTTGGCACTAACAGTATCTGAGGTTCGGTTCAGTGATCCGCACAAAGGGAAATTAGATTCAAACAAACATAACAACTTGTCCTGGAGTGAAAACCAGATGTATAATTTCTCTCATTTGTCCCTACTTTATTTAATAGCCCCCATGGGGAGCTTATTTAAAACTACAGCAACAACACCACCAAGGCAGCTAGTACTGGGAGAACTCGTGGAGCGACTGACAGTCATCAGCTTGCATTCTCCTCTGGGGGAGGGCAATCAAGTGGAAGTTGGGGAGGAGGTGTCTAGGAGAGGAACACCACCACCCTCTTGTGCTATTTTAAATGTTTATGCTTGTATTGTGTGGAGTATATGTGGATTTGCACATCTATACCTGTGCAGGCTTGTGTGGAAGGCAGAGGTCAGATTTGGATATCTTCTTCAATCTTGAACTACCTTATTTATTTATTGACAGTTACTCACTCAGCCTCCAGACTGCCATTTCAGCTAGACTAGATGGCCAGCCAGTGCCCAGAATTCAGCCATCCCTGCCCCTACACATTCATATGGCTTTGCAGGCATATATACCTCATGCCTAGGAGGTAGGTAGTGAAAGTGTCCCCAAGTCACACATGGGTGTCCACTGGAGCATGGACGAGGAGATGGTTGATTCACAGAATAAGGATGCACATCAGGCAAGTTTTGCATATCGTCTGAGTGCCTGGAGGCATGGCTCAGTTGGCAAAGTGACTGTTTAACATGCGTGAGACCCTGGGTTTGACACTCCAGCACCAGATAAATTCGACATGATGGTGGGGACGGTGGTAGATACTTGCAGTCTTAGCAGGAAGAAGCCACTAGAGAAAGGATTGGGTGTGCACATGACAGACCTTCACTCACATTTAGGTGTTGCATCAAAGCAAATATCACTTCTGTAAGTACACGTGACTAAATAGGGGACACAAGGCTAACAAGGCCAACTATCCACATAAAGGAGTGGCCAGGTCCAAAACTCAGGATGGCCTGGGCTGTATTTGTTCCTAAAATTGTTCTACCACATCTAGGCATCAAAACTGAACCAAAACTTTGTTTTACAAATCTCTACTTTGTTTACTATATTCTCTTTCTAAAGTTAGATTGACTAAACATGCTAGCTTAGTTGAAGAGCAAACATTTGCTTATACAACCCAAGGTCTCAAACCAAGGAATGGTGCAGCCTGTTTTAGACTGGGTCTTCAATGAAGACCCTAACTCACAGACATGTCTGTAGCCAACCTGATCTAGACAGTCCCTTATTGAGACTCTGTTCGAAGATGACTAGCACTTGCCATCACTGACTCCAGAAAGCACATGTCAAGGCCTTCACACTCACACACTTCTAACAAGAGGACAAATAATCCCCACTACAGGTGCCATTGAAAAGTTGCTAATATATGGAAAAAGCCCTTAGCTTTGACAGTAAATTTCTCATGAAGACTTCTTCACAGGGAGACTGATGAGTCTGGCATGGCCCCATGAACACTGAGCAAGATACTTTCATTGTCCCATGTGTGTGAAGAGGGAGGATGACAGCCATCTTCAAGATGAGAACAGTTTGAGCACAGGAAGGTCAATAGAGATGCTCACTTTAACATTTACCCAGAGTCTTAGAAATCTGAGAGACAAGGATCCCAAGCTTGAAAAACCCTGCCAGCTTTGGCCTCACAGGAGAACTAGCTTCCTATTTTCTTCAACACTACTATCTCTAAGGTTAAAGAAGCAGGAATTCTGGGATATTTGTGGAAAACAAAAAAACATTGACTATTATTCAGTGACATGCTAACACATTAAATGACACCTCACTAAAACTAAGCCACATAAACAAAGTGTTCTTTGAGGATTTGTGTGTGTGTGTGTGTGTGTGTGTGTGTGTGTGTGTGTGTGTGTGTGTGTGAATGTCAGTTCCACTGTAGATGAAGTTCCAGGTGGTTGGCATCCATCTAAAATGGGTTCTGGGAATCAAACATGGGTACTCTGGCAGAGCAGCAAGGGCTCTAAGACCTCTGAGCCCTACCTCCAGGCCCAAAAGAAGTCTCCTTTCATCCAGCAGTCTTCATTAGCACACAGTATTGCTGTGTACAGTACCTAGATGAGGATCGACAATTCTAGTATTTTCTTTTGCTTGATTTTGCTCAATTTAGTAAACACCAGTCCTCTACCTCACACTGGTTCTTCCAAGATGGCTCTCCACAGTTCTTCCCTAAACCCTGGTGTTACTTACTTCTTTTTTTCCAGCAAAGGAATCCAGTGCACAAAAACTGCCTAATTCTATTTGGAATGGTATTTAGTGAATTTATATGGCAGTTGTATGGCTGAAAGCAGCAGACTAACTCATTTCTTAAGCAGAGGATTTATAAGGGGCTAGGGAGACACACACAGAATCAAGACCCATAAAAATGCATCCAAAAACAAGGAGCTAAATACCAGGGCTGTGTCATTCCTTGAGTCATTCTTTTAAAGAGCTAAAGCCCAAGGGAGAGTGAGTGGTGGGCACAGCTTAGGTGATATATCTGTGTCTAGCCCTAACACAGCCGAGGAAGCGAATGGGTCTCCAGTTGCCTGCATGGCCCCCAGGGGACTTTTTCACCTTTTGGGCACCTGCACAGACAGGCCCATTTAGATCACAGAGTGTGGTAAAAAGATAATTTTTCAAAGAGGGAAAAAGAGAGCTGGGTGGCTTTAGTCTGGATTGATAAACGAAACAACCCAAGAGTACATAAGGCAATCAGCATGATCACAGTCTCTAACTACATGTTTTTGGTGGGTAACCACACTGATCATACTTGCTGAGAAGAAATGTTTAGCAATCTATTTATCTCTGGGCCCGACTCACAGCTGATATCCTTTCAATAATACACAGAAATAAAAAGAAAGAGAGAGAAGGAGAGGAAAGAGGAAAGAGCATCTGAGAAGAGATGAATAACAGAGAGGGAGAGGAAAAGGAGCGGAATAGGAGAGGAAACAAAAGAGAGAAGAAAGGAGCCTGGAGAAAAGGTGAAGAAGAGAGAAGAGAAGAGAAGAGAAGAGAAGAGAAGAGAAGAGAAGAGAAGAGAAGAGAAGAGAAGGAGGTGTGGGGGAAGAATGGACAAGAGAA
>NC_022014.1:7610332-7611842 GCF_000317375.1 Microtus ochrogaster | reverse complement strand
GAGAGGAGAGGAGAGGAGAGGAGAGGAGAGGAGAGGAGAGGAGAGATTTTCTCAGAGAACAGCAAAAGAACAAACTCTGGGTGTCTGAACAAATCAAACTCAAGTCAGGACAAACCAGTCAGCTCATCTTGATGGTATTTATTCATTTGGACAAAAACAACTCTCTCCAATTTCACAACTTCCAAAAAGGCACTGGGCTGGCGAATTACACTTGGTACAACAGCACTCTTCCAGAGAGTTGGAATGAGATTTTTGGCAGCTAAAGTGTTTTTTAAAAGCCACTGCTTTCTGTGATTGCCCCCATCTCATCAATGACTCTGTCGCTGGGAATGACCAATTCAGAGACAATGTAAAACTCCGTTTCTACAGCTCTACAAATCCCATCTAAACTTCTCAGATTTCTCTGGGCTTTTGGCTGTGTTTCTAAGGGCTTCTGATGAGGTTGCCGTTCTCTACCAAGACGTATGCCACTTCTGGTTTATAGGTTTATAGATGATAGAATAGAATCTCAAGTATATAGAAACTTGTTAAACTTTGCTTGCTGGAGTGAAGGATGGGGGAGAGGATGGATATGGAAGTAGGGTAGACCTGAGTTCATTCATCTCTTCCTCTTACTGCCTCTTGTTTTGGGATTCTCTGAGTCTGTTTCCTGCAGAAGCAACACACTTAGCATTCACTTGTCCAGGGAGAATGATGCTCTATAACAGCAATGTTCAATATTGAATGTTTTGGAAAATCATACACAGAGTTAAGACACTCACACACACTCACTCAAGCAGGCACACACCATTCCACTCCAGGCAGTGTTTATTGAGCATATGCACAAATTATGTTAAGAGTCTCAGAAAACAATGAAGCTCTTTTTCATGTGAGGGCTGTCCTTGAGGGAAGTAGGGGTGAGTTCATTAGGGTACTGCTGATTCACTTTTGAAAAGGAACCACACTTCTGTAATCTTTAGGAAATGAATCCTTTAAGAAACAAGGAAAGATAAAAAAATTCTCTAGTAAATCATATGGGAAACCAGGATGAAATGATAATTACAAGAAGGACTTAAAAAAGAGACAAAAGGTGATTCTAAGAGAATCTGACATAAATAGATCAGTAGAACCAGCTGCTTGAAGCTAATGGTGACTTCAACAAAGCTAAGAACATACAGGCTATGATAAACATACATTAAAGTAGTTACAATGTGAAAAAAGTTCAGGAGCCATGTCTTGAACCCTTAATGACCATTTTGTTCAAATAGTAGCTATGAAAGATGATCAACATGCACGGGTCATTTTATTGGAGATTAGCCTTGAAGGGTGCTTGGCACACACAGTTCATCTCATTAATCAGGTCACTATTTAATAAGTTTAATATTATTTTGAAAAGAAAAGACATATAAAGATGTATTTTGTGCCGGGCGGTGGTGGCGCACGCCTTTAATCCCAGCACTCAGGAGGCAGAGGCAGGTGGATCTCTGTGAGTTCGAGACCAGCCTGGTCTACAGAACCAGTTTCCAGGACA
>NC_022014.1:7607208-7609776 GCF_000317375.1 Microtus ochrogaster | reverse complement strand
GGGGGGGAGAGAAAGAGAGAGAGAGAGAGAGAGAGAGAGAGAGAGAGAGAGAGAGAGAGAGAACAACAGTACTCATAAAAGCAACACATAGGAGGTATTTCGGGGGAATTTTGACTGAGAAGGTGAAAGGTGAAAGACTTTATACTAAAACCCTGAGCAAGTGAAAAACAAAATACAAACAAAAGGTAAGATATTTCATGTTTGTGGACTGAAAGAATAATGTTAAAACTCCATTTCTATCCACCCCAGTCTACAAGAATATTGAAATTCCAACCCTTGGGAATGAAGAGAATAAGGAGATACAATGTTCAAATGCACACAACACCACCAAGTCTTTGAGCTCAAAATCATCTTGAGCAAAATGAACAGAATTGGAGACATCCCACTCCCAGACATCAAAGTGTATTGTGAAGCAATTGTAAATAAGAACAGGGAACCAGAGGAAAGACAGATAACAATCAAGGACAAAGGAGGAAGATCAGAAACAAACACATATAACTTAAGTTCAACTGGTTTATTTTTCCAAAGGGGCTAAAATTTCACAATGAGGGAAAGAGATTCTCTCTAATAAAGAAACAGTGCTAGGAAAATTAGTTATCCAACATGTGTAAGAATAAAGCAGAGTCTTATTTATAACGTGCACAAATGTCAGTTAAAACAGGTTGGCAATTTAAATCAAAGGCCAAAAAATGTAATATATATACAGATATATATATATATATATCTGTAAAAGCAGGGACTTAACAGAAAAATAGACAAATACATTGGATGGGACTCTAAGACTTCTATAGAGTAAAACTCATGAAAAGAACACAGACAATAAGAAGAGGCACAACTTGAAACAGGAAAGGATGTGTATACTTTGTACATCTAAAGGGTTAATACAAAGACTATGTAAGAAATTCAGCAGCAAGAAAGCAATACAGTAAAAAAAAAATGGCCTGAACAAACACTTCTTAAAAAATAATATATAGTGTCTGGATAGATGCCTCAGAAGTTAGAAGCACTGACTGCTCTTTCAGGCAACTCAGGTTTCATTCCCAGCACCCCTATGACTTGTCTCAACTGTCCTTCCCTTCAGTCCCAGGGGATATGATGTCCTCTTCTGGTCTCTGCAGACACTAGGCATGCACAGACATACATGCAAATAAAATACTCCTGCAACATAAAGTTTAATAATAATTATAAAACTTGTAAAAGAATATACATATATTCAATAGATGCATGAAAGACATAATACATCACTCATATTTAAAGAAATGTAAATTAAGATCTCCCCCACCAAGAAGATAGGATAGAAATTCTGCCACCTAGCATCTATTATAACAGCTCAAGGCAAAGAAGTGATGAGAAAAATGGAACTAAATAAGACCCCTAGACACTGTGAATGAGATGTATACTACAAAGTCTAGAAGGAAACCAGATTCAAGCCCCTCACCACACTAAAAGTCTGTATATCTATGACTCTGCAGTGTTCCTTCTGGAAATAAAGCCAAAGGAATGGAAGCCCTGTCAAAGGCACATTTGCATCCTCCTGTATTCAGGGAAGCATTAGTCACAGCAGCAAAGATACAGAGTAACCTTGTTTCCATAAAAGGATGAGTTTCTACATAAAACATTGTATAAAGTAAGATGCAAAGATATATAACCTTTAAAATGAGTTAATTTCTGCCACATGATTCAACATGGGTAATCCGCAGGACATTTGGCTAGGATGAATAATCCAGACATAGAAAGATTAATTAAACATGATCTAATGTATCTGGCATTTCAACAAGTTGGCTTTCTGGGAACAAACCAACTAAGTAACTTGTAAGTTGACTTGCTTACCACCAAGTCTGATGACCTAAGTTTGGTCCCTGGGATTTACATGATAAAGGAGGAGAACTGACTCCCTCTAGTTGTCTTTTGGCATACACACACACACACACACACACACACACACACACACACAAACACACACAGGGAAATGGACACCCATGAGTACAACTAATAAATAACTAGAAATGTAAAAGAACCCACGAATTTAGTTGACTTCCTAAAATAAGGGAGTCAAATTGAGTGTGTTCCAGAAAAGTGAGAAGTTTCTAGTCTAGGATACACCTCACCTAGTGACTATGGTAAAATTCACGTGCTCCATAGTAACAACAAAGAATGTAGTTCATATGTGCCATCACAAAAATTTTCTCAAGAGAGGTAACACATGGGCAAGTTGGCTGACACCACACCAAAATGTGGAGACATGACCAAACTACAATGCTATCCAGCAATGCAATGGACCACGGCATCCCATTCCCAGTGGTCAGGAGTTTTAGCCACTGTTCAAGGCCAGCCTGAACTCCATATCGATTTCCAGGCCAGCCTGTGCTACAGAGAAAGATTTGGTTTTAAAAGAACCAAAATAAAGGAATAAATAATATAAATTATGATAAGGCCTCTCTTGGGTATATTCCCAAGAGTGGTATTGCTGGGTCCAGGGGTATGTTGATCCCGAATTTCCTGAGGAACCGCCACACTGCTTTCCAGAGTGGTTGCACAAGTTTGCATTCCCACCAGCAATGGATGAGT
>NC_022014.1:7594250-7605704 GCF_000317375.1 Microtus ochrogaster | reverse complement strand
AAAAACAAAAAAATAATATAAATTAAAATATTTTGTGCATGGTATATGTTTGTGCATATGTTTATGTGTACCTTCGTATGTTATTGCATGTGCAGGTTTACATTTGTGTATACAGGAATGAATGCTAGAAATCAACCTTAATAATATTTCTCAATCATCAGACTAATAGAAAGCTTTGTAATGAATGACATTAGGAAAAAATAGTACTGTCTAAAAACCATTGATACAAACACTTGCTATGGGCAACAGTTGATTAATTACTTCACTAATTAATTTCTTGAATTATAGCCTGTGGCAAGTCTGTGATAATGGCTTGGTGGGTTCTATGTTAAATCTTCTAAATATCTCATGGCTGGGTCATTTTTGTAAACCACACATCTCTCGAAGAAGCTTGTCAATGTCTTAGAAAGCTATACTGCAGAAATTAACATCAGGATGTGACTCTAGCTTGGGGTGGGGGCATGGTTTGGTGAATAAATTGCTTGATGTAGAAGCGTGAACATTCAGTTCCCACCACACATGTATCAAGTGTTACCGTATATATCAGCAATCCCAGCTCTGTAAGAGCAGAATCAGGGGTACTCCTGGAGCTCCCTGGCCAGGCAGTCTAGTCAAATGGTGATCACTATGCTCTGTTATAGACTACCCTAACTCAAAAATAATTAGGGTAAAAAGTAGCTGAGAAAGACACTCTGGCCTCCAGCACAAGTACACACAAACACACACACACAGAGACACATACACTCAATACTACAAAGCCATTAGTCTAAGAGCCAGTATTTTTCATGTTTGCTTAATAAAATATTACAGCTCAACATAAGCAAGAAACAAAAAAAAGTTAGAATCAAAAAATATCCTGGAAAGAACTAAATATTGCAAACAGGATAAAAGATAGGTAGAAGATATGTACAATGGCAGAAAGAGCTTTAGGTGGCTTGGGTATTTGGAAACTTGACAGCCGACAAAGTAGGGAATACATGACTGAGTAGAACAGTGTGAATTATTTAGAAGCTGTAAAAGGTAGACCAGATGGAAAAGGATGATGTTAAAGATTGCTTTAGCATTCATTAGAAAATGAATTCCGTTCTCATAAGATTCTTTGAAATGATATCCAGGGATTATTTGTCTGTCTCTTAATTATCAGATGATCTCTTTGAGGGAATTATTTGCCTTTATCTTATTCTTGCTGAAACAATATCTTAATGTATTTGAGACTGAGCATGAACTCATAATGTAGAAAAAGCTTTGTTTGAACTCCTGATCCCTTTGCCTCGACTTCCTGGGTTCTGGGACTATAGGCATATTGTCAGAGGCTGCTTGTTTGTTCCTAGCCAGCCAGACCTGAAATAACTATACAGAAACTGTATTATTACAACACTGTTTGGCCTATTAGCTCACACCTCTTATTGCTAGCTTTTATATCTTAAATTAACCCATTTCTACTAAACTGTATTGCTATATGGCTGTGGCCAACCAGTAAGGTTCCATCCCGTGTCTGGAGTCTATCTCCTGCACTGGCTACATGGGATCTTCTTGACTCTGCCTACTCTCTCCTCTATCTGCTTGCAATTCCTGCCTTGCCCTATTCTGTGCTGCAATAGGCACAGCTTCTTTATTACCAATGGTATTCATAGCATACAGAGGGGAATCCCACATCATAAGCATGTCCTGCCATGCACACCTATTTATCTGAAAAATTAAAGTCTTCAATTTTGACATGTATTAAAATAATAGTTGGATGTTTGGTGGACGGCTCTCAGACACTGTGACAAAATACAAAGTGTAAAATGTTAGTCATAGAGGACACACAGATGTTCACCCCACACTTCAATCCACATAGCATGAGACAGCCAGCACCTTGAGCTCCACATATGATCAGCAAGCACTCTCCAACTGAGCTACATTCATTGCCCTCTCCCAGGTTTCTGCTAGAAAATTTTATGATAAAATTTTGGAATGAAAGCAAATAAGAAAAGAAGTTACTTTGTCTGTCTCTTTGTTTTTCAGTTCTATTGAAAACTCACTTCTGGGAAAAATTGTCACTTGGGGAGATGAAATGGGCAATGAAGAACAGAGCGATAGCTCTTGCAATGTATCTACCAGAAGTCAGATAAATATGTGGCATTTCCGGAGCAAATGGCCATGGACCACTGCCCCTCCCTGCCTCTCCTTCTATAGACTTCCTAGAGCCCCAACACAGCATACAGTCCTAAGCCATACGCAAGGTCAGAACACCTATTGTTTAGGAATATGACACTTGTAATGAATAATTCATTGTCATTATTGACATTCTAATGAAATAATACATCATGAGGGCCTGACAGTATTAATCTACTCAATCTTCCAACTTCCAAAGCAACTACATGCAATATTTAGCCAAATTTACAATTCTTTCCCTTTAACAGGAAGGTTATTGATGCACCTAAGCTTTTGACCCTGGTGGCTCCACTGAAGGGAACATGTCACCTGTGCAGACTACCATCTACTAAGAACTATGTTTTTTCCACTATGTAGGGCTAGATGTGACATGTGGCAACTATTAGAATTTAACTTCTGTGGAGAAAAGAACTTGCATCATTTTTGCCTACTGTAGCATCCCAAACACCTGCCATAGCAGAGGTATTAGACAGACATATCCTTGTCTCTGATTGTAAAGAATATTGCAGCAAAGAGTATTCTAAGATAGTGGTTCTTCATCTTCCTAATGCTAAGACCCTAATACAGTTCCTAATGTTATGGTGACCCCAACCATAAAATGATTGTTGTTGTACTTCATAACTCTAATTTTGCTTCTGTTACGAATCATAATGTAAATATTTGTGTTTTCCAATAGTCTTCGGAGACCCCTGTGGAAGGGTCCTTCACCCCTAAATAGGTCACAACCTATTTAAGAACCAGGGCTCTAAGATCTCTGTAGCTTCCCTTTGTGTTTATACTTTACCTTCATGACAGTCCTAGCCAGCACCCCAGATCTAAGTCAGGAATCACAGTTTACATTGCAGGGACACTCAAGAGCTGTAAAGGAGCTGGTCATAGAAAGTCCCAAGTGGAACCTTAGAACCTCTAAGAACAATCGTGTGATGGCCTTTTCTAGCTCAAGAATTTTATTACTCTCAGAAATAATACAGACTGAGAGAGACTCTTAAGCAAAGTGAGTTTGAGATCTCTATTCCTTCTGCTCCAGAAGACTGTCTGCCTATCGGTGTGGGGAAATGAGCCATGGCGAAAGACGCTGAGGTTAATGTTCCACTGTGATAAGAATCTTATCACCTTGTCCTTTCAGTAACTTACTCTCACAAGTAATTTGAGAAAATAAAAATTACTATGTTTGTTTTGCAAATATGATTAATAAAGATTATACATAAGCTACACTGGGAATCCACTACTGCAGTACTCCAAAAGAGATAAGATATGTTTGATATTCGGTGTAATACAATCCAGAAAGTTTCTCTTACCTTTTTCCTTCCCCTGGAAGACAGTGATTCTCTGCCCCTACAGAACAGGCTCTCTAAGCTTTAAAGAGACACTGCAGGACAGCTTGCTGTTTCCTATGACTAAGGAACCCAGCTTACCATGATACCTGGGACCTCACCAGAATCACAGCTTTGGGCAGAGTGATGACAGCAAATTAATTGTCAATGAGATCCAGAGAACATTTTTTTAAAAAATAATTTCTTTCCCTTGGTTCCATAAAGATTACAAAACATAGAGGACCATAAAGTCAGCTGTGAGACTATATCACCTAGAAATGACAGGAAAATGCTACAATGATACTATGTTTAACTGCCTAAACAAAAATGGAATAACAATATCACCAATATTCATGCAATGTAGAAGGGGGAAATCTCCCACCACGGTCTCCAGCCACCTTCGTAATGCTGAGAACCAGAGAAAAGTAGTCTTCCTCAGAGATGAGCTCCTGTTTGGTTATTATTCAGTACCAAGTAGTCAAACCTGAAATCACATACATACAAACAACCCCGAAACAGACTCAACAGGTTGTATTTACATATTTATGTGCACATATGCATATGTGTGTATGTGATGATAACAAAGAAAAAGAAGTCATCAGAAGAATTGGAGGGAAGAAGATGTAATTATTTTAATTTCAAAGTAAAATGAAAACACAAGGCTGGGTCTAACTCAGAAGATGGATATAGGGCAGGTAGCTTAAGAAGCTAAACTTTCTGTCTCTAAATTTTCCCTCTTGTTCTCTCTCTCTCTCTCTCTCTCTCTCTCTCTCTCTCTCTCTCTCTCTCTCTCTCTGTGTGTGTGTGTGTCTCACACACGCACACACTATTTTATTTTGAAACAGGGTCTCACTTTGTCACCCTAGCTAACTGGAATCTACTCCAAAGACCAGGGTAACTTCAGACTCACAGACACTGGCCCCTCACTGCTGGAATAAAGGTGTACACCTCCAAGTTCAGTCCAGGAAGATTGCCCATGTGTTCTCTTTTAAAACAGAGTCTCATGTAGCCCAGCTGATCTGAGACTTTCTGAGCGTCAAAATATGACCTTGAACCTACAATCCTCTGAGTGCTGAGACTCACACAGGTGTAAAAACACAGGTTAAGTCATGCTGAATTGAACCTACGACATTGTACATTATAGAAAAGTACTTGATCAAAGACACTGAGATACAGCCCAGTGAAGCACACCATTTTTTAGTACAAAAGAGTTGACCAAATCCCTTTCCTTAACAACAAGGCAGCTAAAACATTTTTAAGACATATTAGAAAGGGAGATATTAAAACCTTCAACTGAAAATACATCTCTCCCCTTTACTATGAGACAAAAAGGAATCTTGAATACCGTTTGTTCAATCCTGGAAAAAGAGACAACTTAGCATAGTTTTTAAAAAAGTCTTCATACCCAAGTCTCTGCAAGTCTCAATTCAACTTTTTTTTCACTATCCTGGTAATCTTAATATGCACATATTTGAATGAAAAGGATGAAAGGTATTAATGGAACCAATAAAAGCAAACAAAACCTCAGCCAGCATGATTCCTCTAAAATTAACTGTTAAAAATTCACTATAATAGCCAAGAAAGGAAATTCCTAGAGGTTTATGCACAGACCTCTTTCAACTTACAGTGGATACTGAAGACTCTTCAATCTTGCCAGCCTACCTTCTAATTGTGGGCTTTCTTTCACTGCACCCTAAACTTAAAAAGGATGTACTGCCACTTACAGGTAACAAAAGTCAATTAGTTATCGGGGCTGGCTCTTATTTGGTAGCCAATAGTCTACTGCTTCTGTGACCAGTAGCTACCTTGTTTTGTGCATCTCCCCTAAAGTAAAAGAACCAATGGAGGGGAAGAAGATGAAGACAACATATCTTAAATACAGAAGTCTGGCCATGAGCAGAGACTTTGAAAGACTTATCCCTTTTCTGGGCTGTTTCTCTCTGTTCTTCATGGTAAAATGGCTTCCTAGCCATTTAACAGCATAGTAGAATGCACTAGAAATCAAGGGAGCTTCACATTTTCTGCATGTTTAGTCTATACTTTTGGCATTTAAATGTAGACCATGATGTCTAACAGGAGTTCCTATTAGAAATGCTAAAGGCTGGAGATCTACATCCGCAATGTTAGGAGTAGAACATTTGCCTAGCATGCATGAGGCACAGATCAAATTCTCTGCACATTAAACAAACAAATCAAAATGATGTTTGATATCAGGCAAAGGTTGAGTCCTGCACATGTAAGTGCTCAGGCACTGCTTTTCATGAATCCCCGACTTCTTGCTGACAAATATTGACAGCCCATGATGTTGTCAGATGCCCACAGAGGACACTCAGACAGGAACTACAGTGATGGGAATGTGTTTGTGAGACTTCTTCATGAAATCCAACAGCCTCCAAGTTCACAGCAAAACAACCAAGGCAATGGGCAAGCTCCCTGTCTCGCATTCAGCTCATACCCAGAAACAACTTTCTTGAGATATCTATTTACACTGGAGATAAAAATTTCCACTCATACTTGGAGACCCAAGTTTAGTCACTGTCTAAAAGGGAAGGGTGACACTGGGGGCAAAGACAAGTGGTCCATAGGCTAACTTTGGAGCTTGTGTAAAAGACAAAGAACTAGAATTAGCAGGGTGGGAGGAGCCTGGATTGGATCCTTACCAACTTTGCCAACTATCAGCTGTGCCCTTTTGAAGTTGGTCACTTAAGGTGAAGTCTTTTGGGGGCTCATCTTGTAAATCCCTTAAAGAATCTCAAATTAAACTTTGAATTTAAAGCACAATAATCCAAATTTAACAAGGTCAGATGACACAAATACAAAATCTATGCTAGAGTGAGAAAACTAGCTCCTTAAACTGCTCCATACACTCTGATTTGTGGGTTGGTCGATCCTGTTTTCAGGTCCAATGTACTTCATGGATGCTGAATTTTCAATGTTTAATGATATAACTGGAACCAGGGATGATGAGTCACCCCGTACCATCCTCACACGCATGAGCTCCACTGTGGATTTCCGTGAGCCTCTTAGCCTCTCTGGCTGCCACTCACTTAAGAATCTCATCCAGACCAGTTCTTCTTTCCCTAGGCAAAATACCTCTTCCCACCCCACAACTTAATGGATGACGATTTGAGGAGAAACTTGAGATAGAAAGTTGAGTAATTCTTTATATCTTCTCCCTAAACATCCACAAAGAGCACAAGAGGAGACCCATCAGTTCCAACAACAGATTGAATTATAATCCCCAAAGCATACTAAGGAACACAATCCAATCACAGATGCTCAACAAGCTATGGTATTCTCAAACCTACTTTCCTTTTCCTACATTTGTTCCATTTATCATGGGTTATTTTTATTATCTCGGGCATATAAATATTTTAGCTCACATATACAATTTAATTAGTTAAAAGTACAAAATTAAAGTCAAAATAGCTCATTTGTTCTGGGCAAAGAAATGCAAAGCACTAGTCAACAAAGAACAGATAGATGTGTCAATGAGCAGAGACAGCTGTTATCTCTGTTAGGGCGGCTGCAGTTGGAATTAGGGATGTTATCTGGGCTTCTCACTTAAGCATCAGGGGTCTGGAGTTGTTGCTGCTTCAGAATTAAGCAGTGTTTCATCTCCCTGTGATTCTGAATTAAGCAATATAGAACTCTCTGGAGCTTGTGATCTATTATGCAGGGCCACCTGGAGAGAACTGCCACATATTTGTGCCTCAGAATGCTCTTCACCTTCGCCCAAGTTCATGACTTCTCAAACTTTAACCTTTTAGAGTTTATCAAAGATTCAAGAAATATGTATTAGAAACCAGGATCTTCTTAGGTAACCCTATTACTGGTTTGAGATGTGGCCTGAGAATAAAAATCCTGTTTGTATTGAATTTATTGATAATGAGAAATAGGATTTATTAAGCACATGGTGTGGTTCAAAGGTTGTCTAAAGATGTCATATATAATGCAGTCTTTCTTACATCTCTGAGTTTTGTGTTATTGATATCATCAATACCACCATCACCATTATCATATCATAAACATCATCTTAACCATCACCATCATCACATATTCATAACAACCACTGCCATCACATCATCACCACCATTAACACCAGCAGCTGCTGCACAACCAGCACCAGCACCAGCACCAGCAGCACCAGCACCAGCACCATTATCAGAAGAACCATCATCACCACTGCCACCATCATAACCGTCACGCTCATCAATACCATCTCCACCACCTCCACTTTATAGATATGGAAACAACAGCACAGAAAATTAAGGATTGCATCTCAAGGTCAATCTACTACTAGCTAGATATGAACCAGGCATGTTTTAGACTCTTATGCCCTGGCTTCTTTTCAAACAAGTTTGAGTGTTTAAGCTTAGGAGGTCACACATAATAAGCATAGGCACCAATACAGTTCAGAAACATCATCAGACCATTGGAAATGTTGGGCTCCCCTAAACCTCTGTGTCTCCCCCAGGATTGGAGACAATAGTTACAGTGCTGCCTTTTCTGTTGCAGTTTATATTCTTCTACTGTCATATCAAAAATGCGAGGAGTATATGACTCAAAGTCAGGATCACGTTATATGGCATATTTATTGATTTATTGAACTGTTCTACTTCCCTGCTATTAACTAATGCCCCCCTGACCACATTCACCCACCTGGTTAAGCAAACACTCCCTATTGCCTTTGCTCTCATCCATTGCTTTCCGAATTTGGCCTCAAGGAAGGTCCTCTCTTTCAGGTTTACCAGGACTTCAAAGAGTGGTTCTGGACCAGCAATGCTCCATCATATGCATTCTAATGCTAAGGCTGGGAAGATAGAGCTGGCTACAAAGGGTTTGTTTCAGAAGCATGAGGGTCTGAGTTTGATCCTAGAAAGATGTAAAATGCCACATTGTTAGGTGATATGTGTCTATAATTCCAGTGCTGGCAAAGCAGGGACAGAAGAATTCATGGGATCAATAGCTTGCCAGTTTAGACTAATTAGTGAGCTCTGAGACAATGAGAGCCTCTGTCTCAAAGGAGATCCATGACACTCCTGAAGTTGGCACCTGAAGCTAGCCTTCACTCTCCACACATATGTAAGCATGTATCTTGTCCCAACTCCACACACATGTTATTCCTTCCTTCCTCTCTTTTCTTTTTGAGACAAGATTCTTTCTATAGCCCTGGATGTCCTAGAACTCACTCTGTAGACCAAGCTGGCCTCAAATTTACAGAGATCCACCTGCCTTTGCCTCCTGAGTGCTGGGATTAAAAGCATGTGCCACCACTGCCTGGCTCTTTTTTCTATTTAAATAAGCATCCAAAGTTGGCCGTGTTTTTATAAATGCAGATAACTTGCAAATACCTTTTTTCATGAAATGCTGCTCACCCTATGCCAACCTACAAGTGACAACAGAACGAACAACTAGCCTCTTACCTTGGGGAGGACCCATGGTTTGTTCTTTATCTGCTTCACTGGAGCCATCCAGAGACCAGAAACCTTTCAGGCAAGCAACTGAAATCCCAATGTTTAGGTTGCACTCAGCACCCTGTGTTTACCAGCTCAAAGATGCCCCATTTCTTCCTCGGGCCCAACAAGGATTTCTTTTTTTTTTTTTTTTTTTTGGTTTTTAGAGACAGGGTTTCTCTGTGGCTTTGGAGCTTGTTCTGGAACTAGCTCTTGCAGACCAGGTTGGTCTCAAACTCACAGAGATCTGCCTGCCTCTGCCTCCCAAGTGCTGGGATTAAAGGCGTGCGCCACCACAGCCTGGCTCCAACAAGGATTTCTAACTTGAAATGTGAAAAAGACGGAAAAAGAAGATCTACAGTCATTTATTAAACTTCAATACAGGTAATTATTATGCAACTTATTATCTTCTTCTTCCCCTGGCCCCAGATTGTCAATGAAGTAGCAATAGCACTGATATTTATGGATAAGAGACAGAGAAAATGCTGGGAGGCAGAAAAGACTGAGTTTCTATGAAGAGTTCATGAATATCATCAATATGTCCTCAAATGAGATTGTTCCTCAAATGAGAACAAGTGGCCTAGCAAGCACCTGTATGCACATTCAAGAATCAAGAGTCCAAAGAGTGTTGTGGGTGTGGTGACATCACCAAAGTGCACAGAGCCTAAGAAACCAAGCCTGGTGACACACACCTGTAGTTCCAGCCCTGGTGAAAGAGTAAAAGGAGCATCTCGAGGCTCACTGTCCAGTCAATCCTGGTGAACATCAACATTCAGTAAAAGACTGTCTTTAAAAAATACACAGAGCAATTAAAGGAAGACATCTGATGGTGACCTCTGGCCTTCATACAGGAACACACAAACACAAATATTAATGGTAAGTGTCGCGAGGGAAAAGAGTGAGAGAGGAAGGGAAGGAGAATGAGCAGGGCTCCTCCACATCAGATAAAAATAGATGTGAACACAGTTAGAGCAAAGAGAGAAGGCTGAACAATGACTTAGACTCCTGGGTTGCCTGTTTTTCCATCTACAAAAGAAGAAAGCTATTTTATTTTACTACCAAGATGGGGGAACTGTGGCCCAGAGGAAGGGGCTGAGTGTCTACAGGTGCAGCAGACAGCATCACACTTTATCTGCTGAGCAACGGAGCCCAGAGTTCCTCAGTTTACAGCATATGGAACTGTGGAGAAAATGTCTCATGAGTAGTAGATTCTGGGAAAGAATCCCTCCCACAGGTGGTTCTCTATGTTTGAGTGTCACACAGACAAAAGTGGAGCAAGAGTGTAATGAGACTATGGTAGGAAGTTAGGGATCAGATTGAGTAACTAAGGGGAGATTTGAGATGAGATACAGATGACATCCTTTGCTTCGCCAAGGGAAAGAGACCAAAGGCAAGGGGAGTGTCATTCAATCTTTGCTTCATAGGATTAAGGGTAAAATGGCAACTTATTCAGTGAGAGGAGAGAATTCTTCACCAAGAGTGTTTTCCTTTGTGTTACTCAGTGAACTGGGGGGAAATGGGAAAAGAATCCACATTAGGAAATCACTGAGTTAGATGTGCACTCAGGGCCCCCTTCCTTTAATGCAACACATAAGTGTCACAACTCAAGTAGACTGTAGGCACAAGTGTGTCACTTCAAGTGACAAATTAAACCTATTTGAAAACAGGGCTTGCAGCATGTTGGTCCCTTTAAATGAGTCAATGGGACTCAACCTATAGAGGAGGAAGCAGAAAAGAAATGGCCATAGATGGCGCCCCATCATTTTTAAAAGTGGCATATATCAACTCTCAAGAGGATACAGGCAGGATGAAGAAAGGAGAGCTAAACTAGGCTGCTCCCAGAGGGTGTGAACTGTAGCCTTTACTCTGTCTAAAACTAGAAACTTTGGGGGAAATTGCTTAGCCTGTGAGGTCTCAGTCTGCTTGTCTGTGCAATGAGTAGCTTAGTCCTGAAGCCTTCTGTCCCTCTTCTCTCAACAGTATGAAGGTAGGGCAGACTCTTGGCAACTACCTTAGAAAGCAGTGTTGTCACTGAACAATATCCATCCACCATCCGATACGAAAAGCCTACACTAAACATATTTTCCTTATACTAAGTACCCATCCATATAAAGGGACATGAATCCAAGCTACTACTATGAAACATCAAATATTCAGGAATGACAAATTGGAATTATGAATGGGAGAGGTTTTCTCCCACCTGCTTCAGGTACTCAGAAAATGTTCTGTCATTTATACATACGTCACCGACTGCAACCAGTATTCTGATGAACAGTCTTTGCAAATGAAACTGTGCAGATCACTTAGAATAATTGGGAGCTTATGCAATGACCACATGTAGGCATGTAAACTGCATAGAGCCACTATGAAAATTGCTCTTCCCAATCCTCCCCCTCACACCTGAGGGAAACCTGAGAATAAAAAATCTCAGTAAGCTGGGCGGTGGTGGCGCACGCCTTTAATCCCAGCACTTGGGAGGCAGAGGCAGGCAGATCTCTGTGAGTTCGAGACCAGCCTGGTCTACAAGA
>NC_022014.1:7558315-7594150 GCF_000317375.1 Microtus ochrogaster | reverse complement strand
AAACCCTGTTTCGAAAAACCAAACAAAAAAAATAACAAAAACAAAACCTCAGTAATTAGGCATTCATTTTAAAACTATACAGCAAAGAAAGATAATCTCCTTTAGATGAGAATTCTTTGTGGCCTGGATGTGGTTCTATTAAGCAACAACAAAATGTGGCTCAATATGAAACATTTTTTGATGAACTAAATCTCTTCTGGCATTTCCCCAACAACCCTGGGTCAAGTTGTCCAGGACGTAATAGGAAGAACCTTGGGGACATTTCCCAATCTAGTAGTAATTTAACAGTTCACCCCATTCCATGCTGCCTAAACTCATCATTCAGTCATTTCAAATGTTAGTTGGCGATGTGTTGAGTCATGTTTGGTAGAAATTCTCCAGCATGCTTCATTACCTACCTAATAAAGCAATTTTGTAGTTATTGAATCATGCCATGCTTGCTATATCATTACCCTCTTGTTTTTATTTTGATAGGTGATTGCTCCCCTGGACTATTGCTCAAAGAGGGACAGATGTGTTTCATAATCTTAAAAAAAAATCCTTCCCATCAGGTATAGAAGTTTTGCATTTCAATACAATGTGCCCTGCTAGGTGGAGGAAACAGACAAACAAAAGTACACACTAGCATCATCATAAAACACAGAGTAGAGTCTGTTGTTGTATCATCTTAGTTTGCTATCATCTGGCAGAGGAAAATGCCAATGTATTGTCCTCATTCCCTACAGAGCAAGCTGCCTCCATTCCAGATTCTTTATCTGGAGACTTACCTTGGGATAAATAAGTCTATTTTAACTTGTAAAAAATAAACAGCTGTGCATTATAAGGAGAAATCTGAGTTTTCAAACTGTAAGCAGGCTAGTAGCAGTGAGGAGAAAGGCCATAGATAAGACTGACAAGTCACTCTGCAATGCCCACAGTGGCCACTAAGATGATGGCCAACAAATGCCTTGTCTAGACATTCTGGCTTCAGAATGGGTGGGAAAATACACTGGCTAGCTTTAACTGACAACTTAATACAGCCTAAAAATCACCTGAGAAAGGAGTGTCAACTGAAGACCAGATTGGCCTGTGGACATGTCTCCAGGGGATTGCCTTGATTTTTAATTAATCTTGGAGGCCATGTCCACTGTGGGCAGCAACATTCCCTAGACATGTGGGCCTGGGCTGTATAAGAAAACTAGTTAAGCATGGAGTTAGCCAGCAAGAGTATTCCTCCGAACTTTCTGCCTCAGTTCTTGTTTGAATTCCTATGCTGACTTCTCTCACTGATGGACTGTGACCTGAGAGTGGAAGCCACATGAACCAATTTTTGCACAAAGGCTTATTATAATAACATAAATAAAGCTGTGCAGTGGGACAATGGTCTTCTACCCTTCAAAGATCTGTCATTTGTATTGCTTCAATAAAACTCTGACTGACCAGTAGCCAAGCAGAAAGTATAGGTGGGGTGACCAGGCAGGAAGTATAGGCAGAGCAACAAGAACAGGAGAATTCTCCAAAGAGACAGGTTCAGTCTGTAGTTGTCACCCAGATGCAGAGGAAGCGAGATGAGAATGCCTCACCGATAAAAGGTACCAAGTCATGTGACTAACACAGACAAGAATTATTGGTTAATATAGGATGTAAGAGTTAATAAGAAGCCTGAGCTAATACCAGTTTATAATTAATTAAGACCTCTGTGTATGTCTTGGGACTGAATGGCTGCAGGACTGGGCAGGACAGAAATGTCAAATCATCCTCCTGAAAGTTTACAGAGTCCTATTAACCTAAATAAAAAACAATGAATTGTGGAAGGCAGATTTAACTTTGTTAATACCAATCCCATGTTACAATGCTGTGTAAGGGCTGAGGATTTAGCTCAGGGATAGAGCAGTTGCTGATCAGAGGAAGGTACTGAGTTCATTCTAAACCAATAACTGAAAAAAGTTAGTGTAAAGTCTGCCTAAAAGTGGGACTGAAAATCCATTCTAATTGTTTAAGTTAGATGTCCTTAAAATTACACATAATACCTTATTTTACAAAGCACAGTTTGGGCTTCAGAAAGACAGTATCTGCTTTAGATTCTGCAGTCTTTAAAGCACTAATAAACATGTCTGACTAGAACAATTGCATTGTGCAGCTGTACATGGATCGCTGGGGGATCTGGCAGGTTACATCCAAGGCCCTGGTTAACAGATGTACTGCACCACCATGCCTATTTTTATTCGCTTCAAGAACAGTTTATTTTGAATTTTGTAGAATGTCAGACATGGCAGACGTGAACATCCAGAGTCGTGAAGGGTTGACATCCAGTTACCATAGATAGCATCATTACAGGCGGTTCTTTCCACGCCTGACTTAGTGCTCGGTGACTGGATACCGGGTGACACCGAGTGGAGATGAGGACACAGTGGTTTTGAATCTTTAAGCAAAAAGGGTTGCAGAGAAGCAAATATGAACCTTATGCAAATCTTATCTTCCAAGAATGGTCCCCGTGGATAAGTGGGTCCACAGGAAGCATTCAGACTGGGTAGGGTGTGGAATCAGGCCACGCAGATATACTCTGTGTTGCTGGGAGAGCCACGAACCTCATCCTGGCTCTTGCCAGGACACATATCTGTTTCATCTATCAAGGTAATCAGCTCCCAGAAACACTTATTTGTTACTCAAAACTGGCTAATGAGCTATGCTCTAAAACCAAGCAGTCAAGACAGAGTAATCCCAGCTCTCCCATACTTCATGTGCATAGGTGAACACAAAGCCATATGCCCATGAATTTGGCCCCAATTCAATGCTATGAATGTATAAAGAGACTTTCGGGCAACACCTTCTGAAGTAATTAACTCCCTGGGAGAGGAGGACAGAGCTGAGCAGAGGGGGGTAGAGGGAGTGTGCTGCAACACTGCTTTAGATCACAGCTTAGAGGGCCAGGTTTGCTGTGCCATTTGCCATTGATTCGACTATGACTCTTGAGAAAACACTGTTCCACTGTGGCATCCTGCTTCCTAACAGAAGATGCAAAATTTTACCTTGAACTGTTTTGGAAACTCATACACTTCTCACTGCTGATCCTTACAACATAGCTGTAGCATTAAGCATATCACACCAGAAAAAGAAAATGAGGCCCTAGAACTTAAAAATTCTGTTTTGGTTTGTCAAAACAGGGTTTCTCTGTATAACTTTGGAGCCTATCCTGATAGTAGCTCAGTAGACCAGGCTGACCTCAAACTCACAGAAACCTGACTATATCAGCCTCCCAAGTGCTGTGATTAAAGGTGTGTGCCACCACTGCCTGGCTCAAAAGCACTCTTAAAGAAATCTGAGGGCAGGTGATTGTCAGGCGTTGTCAAAGTTATCAGAGTGACATAAAACACCTCTGATTTTAGAAAGGAGACTCAAGAGTGGTACCTAAGACAGATGTGCCCCATTAAGCATTTCACAGCTCCGTGATTGTAAGCCTGCAGGTCTGTGATATGGTTCTGCCTCTGAGAGTGTTTACTGCTCTTGAAGGGGACCTGAGTTTGGTCTCAGCACCCACATCAAGGTAGTTCACAACTACTGTTTAATTCCACGTCTGGGGGTGTTGTAATAGGGAGCTGCAGGGCTGTGTCCCCAGCACCCCGGCCGCCTGGCTAGCTTATACCCCGAAATAATTACACAGAAACTGTATTCTTTTAAACACCGCTTGGCCCATTATATCTAGCCTTTTCTCGGCTAACTCTTGCACCTGGACTAGCCCATTTCTAATAATCTATGTAGCCCAAGAGCTGGCTTACCAGGAATGATCTTAACCTGCATCTGCCTGGAGTGGAAGAATCATGGCGACTCACTGACTCAGCTTCTTTCTCCCAGCATTCCGTTCTGTTTAATCCTCCCACCTATGTTTTAACCTATGAGGGCCAAGCAGTTTCTTTATTGCTTAACCAATGAAATCAACAGATTGATATATGACACTCCCACATCATAGGGGATCCAAAATCCTCTTCTGCCCTTCATGAGTACCTGCACACACATGACATACATTCACAGGATGTTCACTGTTCAATCCAGAGTCATCTGTGGGCTTCAATGGTCCGCATTCACTCTGGGATACAATCTCTTTCATGTTGTCATGTGGCAGCTATAACACCTGGGCTGTGGGACCTCCATAGATGGTAAAAAGAGATGATGGTGCATCACGTGCTTAGCATTATTGTTAAGTAAGGAAGTGAAGCATGACATATCTGCACACATTTTTCTCTTTTCCAGAGCACAGATTTTTGCTTGTTTATTATTTTACCTCAACCACATAGAAATGCTCCAACACACAGTATATGAACATTACAAGGAAAACAATAAATGAATATTTCCAAGCACAGAGCGTTAGTACTGCTGGAAACCTAGATATCTTCTTGCTATTTATGCATATAATCCCCAGTTGAATGAGCTTTATGTGCTGCTACTGATGAACAACTGAAATTGTCTAATTCCACTCACAGAATGGGCTGACCAGGTATGAAAGTGCTGCAGAGAACACGGTGTACCTGTCCAGCTTCCACCTCTCTAACAAGCCACACATGACCTCAGCTCTGGGGACCACAGAAGGGAGGCACCTTGAAGGAGGTTTCCCCCAGCAGCAATGCTCTCCTTTTCCACAGTCAAAATGGAAACATCAGTGCCTGCAGCCCACCGATACTTTAGAACTCTCTGTTTGATTTCCAAATCAGAGCAGTTGCAGGCAGACAGGATGCATCTTTTTGTATCATGAGTTTAGGTCCCTCAGAGTGGCCAAGACACTTTAGGAAAAGGAACCAATGGCAGAGTGTTTTCTTTTCATCTGCCCTGAACCACGCTGTCCTTTAGTCAATAACCTTCCCAAGTAGTGGATGCTGACTATGACCCTCACCATAGCGCCATGTCCACTTCCACTGGGCTTTATCTAATAATCACATTGCTACCAGCCTTAGAAAAGTGCTGGGGATGCTCTCTATGATTTGTGCTCATAGGATGCCTGGCCACTCTATCAGTCACAAGTGAGCATAGACTCGTCATGTTCATAAGGCCAGGGACATGGGCTTGTGTTCATAGGATGCCTAGCCACTCTACCAATCACAAGTGAGCATAGACTCATCGTGTCCATAAGGCCAGGGACATGGGCATCTAGTGTATCTCTGGAGAGAATTTCTGCTTCTCATGGACACCTTTAGAGAAGCTGGGAGAGCCATCTGAACCCTTCACATGTGATGTCTTTACAGGTCTCCCATTGTTTTTCTTTGACTCCACTAAGCATCTGTGATTTTTGCCTGTTGATGCTTCTGCTTTTGTCTTCCTTGTTTCTCTTTTCTTTGCTTCCTGGAAAGCTTGGTGTCAAGTTCTAGAGCAGAACAAGGATGATGCTTCTTGAGTCAACAAAGGATCCCATTATGTAGGGGTCATCAAGGATGGGTCTGTCTTTAAAACGTGGGAATAGGGCCAGGAATGCAGCTCAGTTGGGAGAGTAGTCTTCAGAGCACATCTGAAGCCTTGAATTCAGTCCCTAGAAGTAGTAATATCTGTAATCTCAGTATTGGGAGATAAAAGAAAGAGGATCAAAACACTACGGCCTTATTTGTCTATATAGTGAGTTAGAGGTCAGTCTGTGCTGTATGGAGCCCTGTCTCAAAGTAAAAGGGGGTGGTTACAGCTAATGCTTAGGGTAACTGCTGACCAAGCAGTGTTGATAGGGTCTTATTTTGATCCTTTACTGACATATCCCTTTCCACCAGGTAGTAGGCCAATGTAATGTGGAATGTTTAATTGGAACCTGATCATTTGGGAGATCCAAGCTACGCAGGTTTTTTCACAGTGCCAGGACAAGGCAGGTCAGCCTGGAGTAGCATGTACATTATTTGAGGTTACAGGAAACCATCTGGATGTCAACCACTGGGGAGGACAGACAGGTAACTAGGAAGTCAGAGGCATATATGAGTCTCCTTAATAGCTAGGTTTTTCCCAAGCTCTGACAATTTTAAACTCCACTGGACCATGGATCAGATTCCATCTCTGCCTCTTCTTGACAGTTCTTACCAGAGCTAACAGCTACTGTGTGATGTTTAGTGTGTCTGCCTCAGCACCATCCCACTGGGAACAATGATGACAGCAGTAGGAAGGACTTTAATTCTTAGGATATTAAACAAGACAGTGGTTCTAAACGGGTCCCTTAGAGCATAGTATGTAAGAATCCTCTGGTGCATGTTCTGGGGGCCATTTTGTTATTTTGTGACTGGAAACAGACTTGGAGGTTATATATGAAGTGGGAAATTTACTGCAGGCTATGTAAATGGTAGAAAGAAATACTGTCAGGTTTGTAATGGTGGGTGGATGGCATACCAGACGGCGTAAACGACCCTTCCCGTCACCAGACTGCTCTATATTCTTCTTGTAAGCATCAGTTCACTTCTGCGCCACCAAGAAGCACTGGCACAGGCCTCTACTTTCCACCTCACTCACGTTGCATCTTGTGTTCAGGGCAACTGGATAACGTGTGGTACTACTGCCTGTGGCTTTAGAAGTGGGATCAGCAGAAAATGACTCATCTTCCCTGTCATGGAGAGCCACTACTCTTTTGTGTCAAGTCTGTGGTGGGATGCAAGCATGAGAGTGTGTCCTTGGTCATTGCTGTCAAGGACAGGCAAGATCTGGCCCATCTTTTCTTTTTGGAATGAAATATGGTATTATACTAATGGGAGTTTGGGTACAAATGATGACCATGTGTTAAAGACATTTCCTGTGCTTTCCCACAAGCACTGTATTTTATGTAAAATGCCACTATTTATTTCAGAAGGGTCCAAAAAAGTAGTCATTAATTTACCTAACCAAAAATAAATAACTAGATAGCCATCACAGTAGTTAAGTGAAACAGATTCTGATGTTTTCTAAGCATCCACAGAATCCCTGTGTTTGCTCCATGTGTGGGAGGCCCTGTGTTCAAACTGTAACACCACAAGGGAATGGAGTGAGGAGGTCAAAGAATTGGGACTTGGGATTCAAACGGAACACTGAGGCAGACTTTCCTCTGGAGCAAAAGGATTGTAAGAAGAGATATTAACACCATAGATGTGTGGGCAAACAGCAGTGTGACAGGGCATCTGAAGAGAGCTCAGGCCCCTCCGGGAGAATGGGGGTCCCTCTTTACAGGCTTCGGAAGAAAGAAGGACCTTTGCCATATGACAGATGAGCAGGCTACAACACACGCTTGTGGCCAGGCCATCTCTAATTTCAGGGGACACTGGGTAGGAAGAATGTTTATCAGCCTAGTGTCTGCAGGAAAAATTAGCTATGAGAATGGAGAAAGACACCTCTGCAAACGACCACCACATGAACAGGTATTGGTCCAGCATCCAGTAGGCGGGGGGCAGGGAGGAGGTAGGCAGGAGGCAGGTGGCAGGCAGGTGGCAGGCAGGCAGCAGGCAGGCGGAGTGGGAGTGCTTGAGCGACATAAGGCATATCTATCTTAACATAGCTCTTGGGGAAAAGTCTCTCAACTTGTAGCTCTTTTTCCTTTAAAAGATAATATATGAATTTGTGTGTGTATGTGTATCTATTTACATAGCTAAATATGCATTAATATATTATTGCCACCATGTCCACACTTGAATAGATACTGGCTCTAATTGGTTATACCAATGAAATATCAAAATTATTTTTTATCTACAGCAGAGAAAAGGGTATAGGAAATGGAAAAATGGCAGTGAAAGACAGAGACAGAGAAATAATGATGAATCATGGAAAATAAAGATTAAAAATCTAACTATGATAAAGTGCTTGCTTATACTTTTTAGTTCCTGAGTTCTATCCCAGGCAAAACAAGAAATAAAGGAAGGGAGCGGTGGAAAGCACATAAAGAGGAGGGCAAAGTAGACTTGTCAGAATATTGATGGTGTATTCTTTCCTTGTCTTGTCTTCAATTAAACTAAACCTAGTATGACATTTTTTGGACCCTTGGAAAAAATGAACTCTATGTTTATCTTAGAAAATCAAGTTCAAGGCTATAGCAATGTGTGTGTCCATGCTTATATATAAAACTAAAATCTTTATAGATGAAATAAGTGAATCATATCTCGGCCTGGCAGTAATCACATGAAGGAAAACAAGTACAGATAAAACACAATCCTCAATCAATAATTGCAGAATATAGGGTGGGGCACAGAAGTGTTTATTTCCCCTTTCCTTACTTCAGAATATGTTTTTTATTCTATAAATCAAATATGTTGGAAAACCTTTCTAAGATGAAATAAGTTTTTATTGAGATGGAAAAGCTATCACCTCTTATGTTGCTGGGTCTTGGTCATATGACTGTCAAGCAGTTCTTTATGTCCCCTTGTGCTGAGATTCCAGAAGACATCTAGTCAGCCCCATGTCCTCCTTTCAAGCTATCTGCTATTTCACTTAGGTCGAAATGACAATATTTATCCCACCCAATATTAATTCACATGCGGAATACAAATGTATATTTATTTGAATTCCCAACTGCTATTTATTCTGTGTTGCCTTCTCAGATACAACCACCTGCACTGAATTGAATGCTGGGAAGCTCACAGAAGCCATTTCAGCACAGATGGGAGACCACCCTGAGTAACACCTTCAAGGAATACTCCAGGGACAAAGAGCAAAAATTAAACTGGGAGGCTCGGCTATAAGGTGCAAACTACACACTTCCATTGGCTCTTGCTTGTCAGCTTTAATTGCCTCTTTAAAATTTTATCCTACCTGCCAGTTATGAATACCAGGTTCCAACCAAATGCATGAGATTAGAACATCAAGGTCTACAGACTTAAGAAACTGTCAGACCAAGAAACTGGAGTGTGTATGTGTGTGTGTGTGTGTGTGTGTGTGTGTGTGTGTGTGTGTGTGTGTCTATGTGCTGTGTGTGTGTTCCAAAACTGAGCAACTTGTATATTTCCCATTACTCTACACTTTCTGCAAACCTCCAGTCTGATAGGAATTGCAGACAGACCTGTAAGGTCTAAAGTTCTCTCAGGGAAATGAATTACAAAATAGATTATGGATGCCTGTCTAATAAAAACATTAAAAATGAGTTGTGTTTATACATAATTGAGAAGTGATTCTTACTTTTGTTGTTTTTGCTGTTTTTCTCGCTCCACCTGCTCTCTCTCTTCCCCTAGTCCTCCACAGGAGCACACAAATCTTATGTACTAGATAGAGGACGAGGACTGAGGAAGTAGCGGGGTAATAGAATGCTTGCAGAGCAAGCACAAAACTCTGTATTTAGTTCCCAATGTCCCATAAAGCTGGATGTGACAGAATAGACCTGTAGCCCAGCACATAGAATGTGGAAGGGGAAAATCCGAACTTTAAGGACATTGTTGGCTCCAAAAAAAGTACTCAGAGGATCATCAAACAGTGATTTCTCAATTGTCAAATGATAATAAAATAGAATTTTCCCTCTTCTTGGTGCATATTTAACCTCAGTCTTGGTTACCATTTAGTAATTTTTCAGAGGGTCAAAATGTACTAAAATATCAGCAGATACAAAGAACATCATAAACTCTGTAAATTGACTACACTGAAGATGTACCATGCTTAGCATAGATTCTGTGCCCATGGGTGTCTTTGAAGAGGAATATTCCATTTACTAGAAGAGCATTTGCTACCAGATGTGTATGGTGGCTTGCCTGTTTTCCTAGCATTCAGAAGTTCTTGAGTTTAAGGCCAACCTGGGCTACACACTCTCAATCAAAAGTATGTATATAAGTTTTTTCACTTTCATTACAACTGCATCAAAACCACAAAAAGAAGTTCCGGCCTTTGTGATAATTCTGGAATAATGCAAAGCCAGGTGTATACTTCCCATTAAAAATTAATATTTGCTGAAATTAAAATGTGCCATATGCTGTGCTCATTCCACAGTGCTGGGAAGGGAAAATAAAAGGCAGGCCATTTCTGGTCCCATGTGGTCCCCTGCTCCAGAGCCAGATATAACCTCTAATTTGATTGCAACTCTGCGGAAATTAGCACCTAGTGTGGTTCAGACCCCAGACAGACCTGAGCCCCAGAGGCACTTGGAGTTCTATGACAAGGCTACCTTTGTAATAACAATAAGGCAGGGGATGCAGCCAGGGCACATTGATTTGATATGCACAGAGAACATCCTGCCTACTTAAGAGGCAGCAGTGTCCACAGCCTAGGACATGGCCAGTGTTGCTCTAGAAGGGGATTTAGTTCTATCCAGTTTTAAGTGTACCCCATGGGTGCTCCTCCATGTCTTCCTACCTGCACATCCCTTATTTACTCGTTTACTGATTTTCTTGAGGCTGAGAAATGAAGTGCCCCATTAAAAACCAGTCCTGGGTTGAAGATTCTACAGACAGGTTGACTGCTTAGAAATATCTAATGTGCAGAGTTGAAATACTGCAGATTAGCAGTCAAAATTATCTTGGAATGTCATCGTTTCCTTTAGCACCCATCCACCATTTGCCTCTAGCTGACTCTACACTCATTGCTTATTTAGAAAATCATTTGATTTGTATTAACTTGGCTTCCACCAAACTAAAAACAAAGAAGCCTATGGGATTGCACCTGAAACCTAAAGCAGAGGTTCCCCCCTTGGCTCTAACCCACCTACGTTGTACCTTACCAACATACAGGGTAAATGCTTTGATTTAGGACTGACTGTCTTTGTTCTGCAACTCTGAATGTTCCTGCAACTGCTTCCTGAATGAAACATGTCAATAATGCCAACCTGAATCTACATGGTCACTCGTGAATGGCCCTTTATTCTCTTTGGGACAAATACTTCATGTTTAAGAATGCATCTTTAAAGAAAATAAAATGTTTTGTGCCTTAGCCTTGTAACTGGGAGGCACAGACGGGAGGGTCCCTGGTCTCAGGCCATCAGTCTAGCTAATAGGGAAGTTTAATATTCAAAAAGAGGAAGGAATAGAAGAATATATTTCATGTCAACCTCTGGCTTCCATATATATGTGCATGCCCACATGTGTACATCACATCTACACACAAAATCTATGCAAGAATTCTGTGCTGTGATGCTACCAAATGTGGCATAAATGGGCCCGCCAACACCACCCTTACTTATTCATTCACATGTCACCTTCAAGGAGAATTAGAAAGAAACCTTCATCATTATAGACCAGCCTCAGCAAGGGCCCACAGGCTTTGAAAGGACTTTCAACACAAAGGGATTTTGCATAAAGGTTTCGCTTCAGAGACAGGAGGTGGAACACATCTCTGCATCCACATCTTGCTTCTCTCCATGATCCCCACCAGCAGGGTACTCAGATCTTTGAACATTGTCCAAATAGTCATGAGGTGTCAAATGCATTTGTCTTAAGAAGCAGATGCCTGAGGCCCTGAGTTCACTTTCCCCAGAAAGTGGAGGAGAGCCCTGCCTGGATTATAGCAATAATCAGCCAACTTTCCATCTCCTGCCTTTTCATTTTAAATCCAGGACATGTTCTACATAATTGGTTCCATGATATAATTAGTCTCACTGATTGATTTGATTAGTTTCTAATCCCACTCCTTTCTTCTTTTCCTTTCCAGAGTTAGGCAAGATAAAACGTTAAAATCCCCTTGTCAGGCATTTCTAATCCCAGCTCGAGAGGCATTAAGAGTTTGGCACATACCTTTGTATGCTTTCTGTCTATGCTTTTAACTGTGTTACATGGATAATAAAAATATGCAGCATGCCCAAACTTTATTTCAAGCTATGAGATCAGAGTTCATTTTCATTATAATTACATAAATTAAAATATCTATTTATTGGTCACATTAGCCAGATTTCAGACACTTACAGGGGCATGTGTAACTCTGGCCTACTATACCCGAGAGCACAGACCTCAGACAGTTTATCCAGGCTAGTGAGGTCTGATGGACAGCAACCAGCACATAGAACACAGACCAGCCCCTGCTTACAGTGATTAGACTGAAGCATTCTCTCAGACCAGTCACTATTGCAGGAAAACTCCATGAATCACGTCCTCAGGAGGGTGAGCCATGACATGAGCATGTGGATACACATGTCACAGTGATCTGTCCTGGAACACTGATATTTCAAGGCTGGGGTTCATTGAATGTGTTCCATAGACGCAATATCCCAAGTCTCAGTGGATTTATTTAGACATAACCTTATCATAAGCCCGTTCATTTGCCCTATCGATTAATTAGAACATCGTTCCTTCACCTTAGATTCTCTGACCAGCACTACACTCACATAAGCAAGGCAGTGACTATCACAGTGCATTCTGGGTGCAGATGCTACATGTGCCTGGACTACATATGCATTACCTGACTCTGAAGACTGAAAGCTAAAGCACTTGTGATAGATGCTGTAATCTCTGGACCTGGGTACTAGTGACAGTTTCTCATTTGGATGGATTCAACAGACATGGGGAGCAAAGGATAGATGCTTTCTGGTAACTTCCTTGAAAGGACCTCATTCCAGGAGGAAGGGGATTTAGCGAATTTGTTCCAACGTATTTCTAATAAATGGCTCCAATGCAAACAAAGGTGTGTGTGTGTGTGTGTGTGTGTGTGTATGTGTGTGTTCCAAGGCACAGAGACTCTAAGATTTTTTTTAGTTGCCTTCCTACAGCACTATATAGAGTTAATATAGCCTGTTATTCACCAAAAATGCAATTCTCTGTAATTTAAAGCTAAAATATGAACAAGGAATTTGAAAGCAAAATGGGAATTTACAGGTAGATAAAATAAGAGTGATTATTTCTAGTCTCTAAAGAGCTAATTACAAGCTTAGCTGAAAATGGACAGATCACAGAATGCTAAACACAAGCATACATAGCCACAGATAGACACATATGCTTGCATATACACATTCATACACACACACAAACATATAGACTCACACATACACACATACTTTCAAACACATGCATATCCATCTACATGAATTCCCATATATACATTCATACACATATAGGAACACACCCAAACACAAATGTACACATACCCATTCACATGCAACTGCAATTATTCATGCATATGCACCCATAAAAACACATACATGAACATATTTATTCATTACCATATACACAAACAAATGAATACATCCATTCACATATGTACATGTGACTTTATACACACACATATACCCATTCTCTCCATATATGCATATATGCCCATACATGCAAATGAAGAAATGTATTCAAAAGTCTATATACACCTATATACATACCCATAGATAGAAAAATGTATACACTGTTATACACATATATGCATACTCCTACCATAAACATACATATGTACAAATACATATATGCATATATGCATCAATGGACCACACAAATGAACAAATACATCCACACAAAACTATATTCATGCACACATCCATATTCACAATCATATATACCCACACATACAATATGATCCATAGCATCTACATGTCCATGCATGCAAGTATACACAGAGACCCTCATATGTATAGGCACAAAGATATTTTGCCTTCTGTGCTCACCACACAGAACCCAAGACCTGAATTGCTGCACAGATCAATCATTTGATGGCTCTCTGTTTTAGTACAATTGATCATGGCTCTGTATAGGGGTCAGGCATCATATATCTATAGCCCGGTCTGACCCACAGTCGTATATAAAATGCAATGTTAAAGAAAGCTTCCCAACAGCTTCCCTTGCCTGAGAGGCTTGCGTTCCATCAATCATTCATTTCTCTTCACCCACACCAGCCCCAGCCGCAAGCTGCAAACCTGGGGAAGTTACTGGCCCTCAGGGAAAGAATGTTTCTCCGGGAAGCCAGAGTCCCTGTCAAAGACACCATGCAGCACGCACTAGTTTCTCTTGGTGTTTGGGAATTTACTAGGAGACCAGCAAAGGCCAACTAAGTCAGTATTGGTAGCTCTGATGACCCAACCTGAGTAGGAAATCTCTTCCACTGCCTTCAAAGAATTGCGAAGGTCCGCAAGGGACAAGAAAGGAGAATATGGGCAAAATGTCTTTTGAGACATCAGGATTCCTTATGATGAACACCATTTCAGGTGGCATTTCAGGCTGAGCAATTATTGGTTCTGAGGTAGCAACTTTGTGCTACCAAGATATTTAATAGAATTCCTGGCCTCTACCCTCCTACACAAAAGTAGTTCATAATTCCATCCTATGACTACTACAAGGGAAAGTGGCTCCAGAGATAGCTAACTGTACCCTAAATAAAAATTTATTTCGGCTCAGAATAATTGCCTTACACATCAGAAAGAGATGTGCACTATGTCAAGAGTCTATATCTTCCTCAGGAAGCAACTGTGGTTTAACACACATGTGAATGCATTTGCCTGATATGATGTCACAAAGTCTCATAGTCTGGTTGACCAAAACTATAGAAGTGTTTTCCTTTAAATTCTGGAAGCCAGATGTTAGACTGCAAAGCATGAACAGACTCTGTGTCTTTGTAGGCCTTGTCATGGTTCATCTTCATTTTCAACTCGACGATTCAGCATCACCTAAACACACATATCTTAAATTATCAATAAGGTTTAACTGAGAAGGAGTAACCTTACTGAATATGGGGTACAGTCCCATGACCTGGAGTCACTTGCTGAGTACAAAAGGAATCAGGGTTCTCTGCTTCTTGGCTGCACATGCAACTAATTATCTCATACTCTGCCAGTACCCCTTCCTCATCATGAGGGACTATACTCCCTAAAACCATGAGCCAAAATAAATCCTTTTGATACGTATTTTGTCAAAATAATGAAAAAACAACAAAGTCAGACTTCTCTTCCTAGCTTGTGAGAAAGGAACTTCTGGAATCCTCTCATAACATCCTTTCTCTATGTGCCTTAATTCTAACCTCTGCGTTATACATGTTATATCAGGGATCACACTAACAGCACTACCCATCACTAATCACTCTGTCAGGACCCCATCTTTGAATACAGCCCCATTCCAGTGTACTGGGGATGAAGACTTGAATATGAGGTTTTAGGAGAGGGAGGTCATAGGTTATTGCCAGCCTCAATTACATGATTGTCCTGTCACTAATCACTTGAGCCTGTCACAGACCTCAGTTCTATTATTAAAGATGAGGTATTTTACCACTACATGTCACAATTGACAAAGTAGATTCCTGCCCTAAAGAGGCAGTGCATAAAGATTGAGCCCATGTGATTGGGTGCTTCTCTTGTCTCTCAAGAACAGTTCCCTCCTACTCAAAAACAACTTGGTTTGTTTCCATCCACTGAGACTCTACAGTCTCAGACAAGAGACAGATTCTTTTCTTATGTTCAAAGAGTAGTTCTTTAGGTAGTCTCTTTCTGTCATGAGATACTTCACATCCATAAACTTTTGCTGCTGAACCAGATGCTAAATGATTCACACATGGGTGGCCAAACTATCCTCTTCAAGTCAGTTTCGGAGCACAAAAGTATCAACAGACAGTGCTCAAATGGGGTGGTGTGGCTGCATTCCTATACTAAATTATGACAAAACAAGGGCTCTTTCTGGGCCCCGAGTCCACTCAGTGTGCTGGACTATGTCTTAGAATATTGCTAAGGCTGTTTGGTGTGCATTTTCAATTGCAGCTAAGCCGGAGTTTAAGAAAGACATGGAGTGTATAGGAGTACGGGGATGTGAGCCTGTATACTCAAAGTCTCTGAGTCTCCAGCCCTCACAGTCAAGGTGCACATACACAAACACTCCAAATACTGGCTACTTTAAACTGGATTTTCTCTTATTTCTGTTCCTTCTTTATTATTTTTTTGGTTGGCCATAGTGCCTCCAGCTCTGGTTTCTAATTTCTTCCCTCTTTAAAAGTCCTGTCATCCTTCCCAAGAATGAAGCTGTTCCCTGGAAAACACCCATCTCATAAAGAGCTTTATCCACAGGCAAGAGAGAGATAAAGGGAGGCCATGAAAGCCGCCTCCAAATAAAAGGCTTATAAGAAATAAATCTGAACTCTGATTTCAAATCACTCTAAACGCATCACCCTCAAAGTTAAGATGACTGTGGATCTGAGCTGTCCTGTGTTATCAGGGAACTCAAGAAGTGGTATGTGGAAGAGCAGGTGGCTTCACAAAGCAGAGGCGACAACCATCAGAGAAATTTACTTACTGTTGAATGTGTGTACCCAAAATAAATGGTCTTAATTAAATAAGAAAAGACATTCCTTAGAAAAAAACATCATTACTTTATTTTTTTTTAACCAGGCCTTATCTCTTAGCCCAGGCTGTCCCATGATTCACAATTTTCCTGCCTCCACCTCCCTAGTGCAGGACAATATCTGTCCCTTTCATTGCTTTTGATGTTTTGAGTCAGGGTCTCCTATGTGCCAGGCTGACCACAAATCTGCTACACCACCAGAGATGACCTTGAGCTGCTAACCCTGCTGAACCTACTCCCTCTGTCTCTCAAGTACTGTATGTCTTGGTTTCAGTAATCATTTGCCTGAAACTTTTGTGGGTAGCATTTCAAACACAGCTCCTGAAAGAGCTGGCTTAAAAAAAAAAAAGAAGGAAAAGAAAGCAGGGAGGTGGCTCATAAAGAGTGACAGGTGTAAAAGAACGAGGACCTCAGTTCAAATCCCCAGCACCCACATAAAACAAACATACACAACCATATTCATACACATATACGCACTGATCTAAATCCTTGTCTTTTCCCAATCTTCGTAAGGACATCTGACCCTGTTAGGAGAGAGGAAAAGGCTATAGAGACTACGACACTAATTACAGCTTAAAAACAGGCTCAGGTGGCAAACTGCTGTTACATGAGCATCTGAGAACCACCTGCGACCCCTATGTAAAATGCCAAGTTCATAGAGGAGCTGTATGCCTATATACCCTCACTGGGAAAGAGAGACAAGACGATCTCTGGGGCTCAACACCCAGCAACACTTACCTACTAAAAGAACTTCAGACCAGTGAGAGGCATTGTCTCCAAACAGAATAGAGAAGTTACTAAAGGAGAAACCCAATGTGGACCTCCATCTTCCACCTGTATCCCCTCCTCTCCACATACACAGAGCTGACAAATGCCAGAGTGGGAAACACTATATCTGAAGATTAACACAAGGAATTAGAAGCAAGCTGCTTTATTTCTTGTTGCAAAGTATCAAAGAGCACATATCAAAGCAGACATGAGGGCAGCTCAATCACAGTAAAGGGCAGAAACACTGTGATATTCCTTTCATTTGGCCCCCATCTAAAAGTTTGCTATAATGAGAGACACACACCAACATGTAGGACGTGATCTACACTTCGTTTCTGAGGTTAACGTAATGAGCTATGCTGTGTGCCAGGCTGAGATGTGAATCATGTCTGGAACCCAAACCGCAATCGGTGCCTGTGGGCCTCTGCGCTCTGGCCTTGGCCCATGTCTCCAGCATGCATCCTCTTTTTCTCACTCAACATGAGCTGGCACCTGAGGCTAGAGCCTGAGGCCCAAGCAAAGCTGAGAGGCGCCACCCTCTATGTCTGCACCTGCTATTGCATCAGCCTTGAGCACACTTACCAAGACTCTCATTGTTTCAGTTCTTGCTTAAATGTTCTACAATCACAAAGCTTTTAGAAAATTCTGTGCCACAATATTCTGTGCTTTTCTTCAGAGCATGCGTGTGTCCAAGTGAAGTTTGCTTTGTGCATGTGTGAGGGCGGGGGTGGCATGGGGTGGACATGTTCATAAGAATGTGGATGCCCATGGGGTCCAGAAAAGGAAGTCAGATTTCCTGGAACTAGAGTTGCAGGCAGTTTTGAGCAGCCTGACCTGAGTGCTGGGAATCGAATCGAGGTCCTCTAGAAAACAGACCTCTTTCTTAACTCAAGATACCTATCCAGCCCTCTAAGCAGAGTTTATACCTTCATAATATTTGAGTAGCATTGGAATCTTGGTACCTATTTTCTTGGTGGCCACTGAAAAGTAGATTTTGCACTATATTTTCATGTAGCTTTCATTAATAGTTGCAACGTTGGTTAGATCTGACAAGCACAAGAACTTGAACACGGTTATGTACTCAAATATAAAAATAAACTACACAAGATGCAGAATATCAAATTATTTTCCCTAAAGACCTATTGTGATTGACACTAATTTCATCCAAACACATATTGTTTGTGTGCAAACAGTGTTTTTAAAATGATAAAGCTGAATGTGTCATCAATGAACATTCTAATGAAAACAGAGCCTAATGCATTTGTGGGACATAGAAAGAGAAAGAATACAAGATTACAAAAGTGAGGAAAATGACTATTTGGGTGTGTGTGTGTGTGTATGTGTAATAGTTAGAAAGAATCTGATTCTCCAATATATTATTCTAAGCTCATAACCTGTATGATCAAAGCTTAAGATAATTAAGCCAGTAGAGTACCCAGAAGTCACACATCTGCTCCTGAATGAAGCAAAATCCTGAGTTTATAGAGGTATGTGGGCTAGAAGATTCACTTTTGTGGTTGAGTTATGCTGACAAAGAATTCTTTGAAGATTTAATTTTATTCTTTATATTTATGTGCACGTGTGGATGTCTATGTGAATGTATCTCAAATACAGGCCTTTCCTTTAGAAGTCAGAAGAAGATATCAGATCCTCTAGAGCTGAAGCTACCAACAATGGTTGGGTTTTTGGCAAGAACCACAAGCATTTTAAACTTTTGAGCTATCTCTCCAATCCTGCCAAAGAGTATTAATGAGATAGCTTGATTTCCACTTGTAAGTTAGTCACCAGTGATGGTCCCTAAGGTGATTCCAACCTATTGGTCAAGGGTTGTTAAGTGAATACAAACCTCAAAAAAAATTATCTTAGACCTAGAAACAAGGGAAGAGTGATTGGCTTGGGGAAGAAGACGCCAGAACTCCTTTGAGCGAGCAAATGATGCATTGTTGTTGTGCACAGCTATTGGGACATAGCTTGATGTTCTAATGCACCTTTGTACCAAACAAACAAGAGTGCACAGACCATCCATCAATTCACTTATACTTTGTAGTCCCAGGGATTGAACCTCAAATATGCTAGACAAGTACTGTACCACAAAAAGCCATATTTCAAGTCCTCTTTTTTACTATATATCTAAAGACAAGTTCTGACCAAGTTACTTAGGTTGGCCACAAACCCACTCTGGTCATTAACTTGGAATCTTCCTCCCTTGGACTCCCTGGTGACTGGGGTTATAGACATTGGACACTATGTCTGCATTATTATTCATTTGAAGTAATAACATTCAAAATCTTTCTTTTTTGACATTTAAAAATTTCCAAACAACTTTATTGTACTGTGTAATGGGTCACCAGAACTTAGTTTCTTTATTTAAATGCAGGTCCTGAGTCTTCTGGTGGCCTCTCCCTGCCCCTGCCTGCCACCCCTGCAGTAGCCTCTGCTTGTCACAACTGAATATTTCCTTAAGCACTTACAAATGATCTTTTAAGACAAAAGGCTTTAACCAAATATGAGAGCATCGGTTCTCAGGACCAGTTAGCTCTCGGGACAGATTAAATAGATTCCTTTTCTCCAATTACCTGAGCTTCAAATTTATTGCTCATTTGCTTCCTTTACTTCTGACCATAAAGTGCAGACCCACCATTTACGATTTGATCAAAGTCATCATGATGGATATTTTTGAGGCACCGTCAGCTGTGGTTCTGCTGATTTTTAATAACAGCCTTGAACTAATCAATAGATAATTTAATTTGAAAATGTGAAGCTGTAAGCTTTAATGTTCTGTTTGGTGTTTTCTTATTAATTGGAAGGATGGTGCGGCACAGCCAACTCTTGGGCAGAGAGCTGGGAAGAGACACAAAGTAATGTCTAGTCCTGTGTCTGGAGGGTCAAGTGACAGTTCACCATCCCAGGGGCCACAGGCTGAAGGTGCTGTCTCTAGGTCCATGCACCTAGGACTCCCCGTCTGAAGCAGGCAATGGTGATTTCTCACATCTGCCTTGCTGCAGCTTAGTTGGTGCCCCAAGCCCCTCACCTCTCTATTGTTTCCCTCTTAGCTGTGTCTTTAAAGGATGTTTACCTTGAGAATCTCACTGAGTCATCCAGGATAGCCTTGACCTTGTGCAGAAGACCAGGCAGGCCTTCTGCAGTTCTACCTCTGTCTCCTGACAGCTGGGGTCATGGGCCTGTACGACCAGTCAGAGGCCCTCAGGTGTTCTTTCTACTCATGTCCAAACTTTGCACAGAATGTGAATTTCAACTCTTACCTGGTTGTATGTAAGCCATCCATGAAAGCCATGCTTATTGCAAGACCAGGATGTCTTTGCTGGTTTGTGCAGGCTACCAACATTTCCTGCTCAAGGCATTTTGTCTGTCTTTCTGTCAACCATCCCGTCTGACATGATTAAGTCAGCACTAGTGTTGAAGTGCTGGTTGTTGGGTTTTCCCATCTTAACATTCTGTCTTTAATCCACTATCTTCCAAACTACATCATGTTAATGTAAGTCATTTCAATTTTTGAGTGTTAGTTTAAAATCTAATGCAAGGATTAAATGATATAAATTTACCTTTATACTATTGTATATGGAGTTTGGAAGGGAAAATTGTTTATTGTAAATTTTGTTTTTAATTTTTTATTTACTAAAATTATAAAAATCAAAATATAATCATTTCACTTCTCCCTTCCCTTTTTCTAAACCACTCCCATGCCCCCTCCCTCTCATATTTATGACTCTTTTTTATATGTATATCTACATATAGTATACACAATTAAATAAATAAACATATGTACACACACACACACACACACACACACACACACACACACACATATATATATATAATTTTTTCAACTTCCTAAGTCCATTTAGTGTGGCTTGTGTATATGTGATTTCAGTGCTGGCCACTTTGAATTAGACAATAACTAGGGGACCATCTGTGGAAGAGGCTAATTCATTCTCTCTCTCTCTCTCTCTCTCTCTCTCTCTCTCTCTCTCTCTCTCTCTCTCGTCATTCAGTACCTGTAGTACTTTGCCTAGGGTAGGACCCCATAAGATTTCCTCTTCTGTGTTAGCATGTCTGTTGATATTATCATTGTTCAGGTCTTGTTTAGCCAGCCATATTGTTGAGGTATCATGGGTGTTCTTCCCTGTCATTTCTAGGAGAAATAATTTCACAAAAGACTTCCTGGTCTGCTGGGTATAAGAACTTCCCCCAACTCTTCCTTGATGTTCCATAAGGCTTAGGTGTTTTAAGTGTTCATAAAATTTATATGCAAACATGAGATTATAAAGGACGTGTTGTAACAGTGGGGTCAGAGGGAGGTGGTATATTAAAGTCTCCAATTAACCCTGAAGAGAAATTGAGACCATGATGATCCTCTTCTATGAGGAACAGAACCGAAAAATCAAAGTAGAGCTGGGCATGTAGATCATCTGACCATAAAAGGCCTAGATTTGATCCAGAGCCACAAAATAAGAAAGGGAGAAGGGAATGTTTTTGCTGGGTTAATATTCTTCTCTGGCCTCAGAAACGATATTTCCAAGTCACATCCCAATTGGCTTTTTGCCTAAGACATGTAGACTATTTAGGAATAAAATACCTAAAGTCAAATGACATAACACACCCATTTTCATTTTAGACTTACATTTTTTTTTAACCATTACAGTGTCTTTCTGACCATATTGTAACGACAATATGGCTGTGCAGTTTGGAACACTTCAGTAAAGTGCTGCCTGCCTCCAACTTCCTTAGCTTATTTTAACAAAACCTATATAAAGCACATTCACAGTCTATTTTGTTAGACAGATGAAAAAGTAAACTTATATGAATTATAGGATAATACAATCAATTCCACACCTGATTTAATCAATATCCCAATAAATGATATTTGATTAATTTTTATCATTTGTTTTATATATATGTGTGTGTGTATGTGTATAAAACAATTTATGTATGTGCATGTGAGAGAGAGAGAGAGAGAGAGAGAGAGAGGCTGACCTTGAACCTTGAATTCCCTATGTACTCAAGGTTTGCCCTTCAATTCCTGATTTTCCTATCTCCATATCTCAAGTGCTGGGATTACAAAAGCATGCCACCAGACCCAGGTTATATGATATTGAGGATGGAACCTGGGAACCTCATGCACGCTCTGCAAATGCTATACCAATTGAGCTAAATCCCTGCAGCCTTTATTATTTCTTTAATATTGTTTCCTGTGTATAATTCAATCAAAGAAGGAAAAAGTACTGATACATTTATTTAACGGTGGTATTTAAGAAACAAAATTTAAAAGGAGAGAGAGAAAGAGAGGATGAGCATAGAGAGATGATCGTTCTGAACAGCACTGTGCATGAACAAGAACACAGTCAATAACAAAGAATGTTCAGAGTCCATGACTTGAAGATTATTCTTGGTTTTCAATTTGACTACATCTGGAATCAACAAAGACCCAAGTGGCTTAGTATATCTGTGAGAGATTTTTCTTAATTAAATCATTTGAAGCGGGAAGACCCACCTTAAATCCAGATCTTCTGAAGTAGGAAGACCAACCTTAAATCTGGATCTTTGGAGGTGGGAAGATTCGCCTTTTGATAACAGCCTATATAAAGGACACGCAAGAGGGAAGTACTTGCTTTTTTTGCCTGCTTGCCCTCACTCTCAATGTCAAGTTCATTTCTTCACTGGCATAGAGTCTAATTCCTCTGGAATCCAGTATATATTGAAGGCCAGCTGAGACAAACAGCCTCGTGGACTGAACCACTACTGGTTTCTTGAGTTTTCCATTGATAGAGAGCTACCATTGGACTAACTGGACCACACTTTGGAAGCCACTGTAATAAATCTCATACGCATGCACGCATATGTATATTTTTTCATTCTATTAGTTCTGTTCCTCTAGGGAACAATGACAGAAGGACATTCAGAATTCCTGACACAAGGATATTCAAAGTTATCTTCCAGTAACAAATGAAGAGATCAACTGGCAATGGACAAAAGTTGAGCACACCCATAATCCCATATATCATGGCACTGACATCTTGGAATGAAGAAGATTGCTTAGAGCATGAATTTTCCAGGGACAGAGGATCTGAAACCCCATTTATTCCAGTCTTCCTGTCAGAACCCAACAGCTTAGTTTCAGAATGAAAACGCCATCCAACATGAGACGTGGTGTGTTCTTTAGTTTTATCAGAAAGAGATGTGTAAGTTTATGGATTTGTTTGCTGATTATAAAAGCAAATTTTTTCCTCTTTCCAAAGTCTCTTTCCTCTCTCTCTGGGCGCATATTTTTCACTGCCTGTATTTTATTAGAAAAGTGTTTCTTACCTTGTCAGGATAAAATATATCATCAGAGTTAATTGTTCCCCTCTCACTACAATAGCCCAAACTGGCCTTGAAGTAATGATATTCCCACTTCAGCCCCTTCCATACTGTCCTGTTCTTCCCACCTTAACCGCCGAGATTCTGGAATAACAGATTTGTACCAGTAAAGCTTTGCCAATATTTTCTATTCTTTATTTTTCTTGGTCTGTATGCATGTGTGTATTTTTGCATGTCTATATATGCAGGTTTACTTGTATTCACATAGAAGCAGAAGGTCAACGTAGGGAGTCTTAGCTGCTCACCACACTGTTGTTTGTAACTGGGTCTCACACTGAACCTGGAGTTCCCCTGTTTGACTAGCCTGGCTCTCGAGCATCAAGGAGTCTCACATCTCATCTTGCTAAGCATTAGGACTGCAGATGCACACCAACACATCTTGCTTTTTACAGGGGTGCTGGGATAAGAGCTCGGGTTCTCAAGCTTCATAAGGAAAACACTCAAGTAACCGAGTCATCTCCTCAGCCTCTAAGTTTTCTTTCCTCAAGAATAATTCAAGTCTTGCCCCTACCACAAACTTTCACCGGCCTTCTTGGAAGTCAGCCTATGCACATAACAAAATGACTTTTCTTTTCAATTAAAAATGACCAAGTTGATGGAGTGGTTTGCTCCAGATGCAGTTTTATCATCAAGGAAATAGCATAATTGCTTGGTACAGTTTGGGGATGTTCTGAAACATGGTTATGCTCTGTTCTGAATGATATTTAAATTCCTGTAATATATTCCAAGCCGGACTCTCATGTCAATTAATCAGTGCCAAGATACTGTCTAACATTTTGCAACAAACTGAGTTCAGTTGTAATTTGTCAGCTCCAGCACCCGTTGCTATGACAAATAGCTTCGGTCTGGTTAATCTTTTGAACATAATAGCATTCTGCTCCTTTGATAAATCTATTATGTCGTGGTTTACATATGCTTTGGGGAAAATTTTTATTGGGGCATTTTACACTAAATTATCTTTAGTCTACACTAACAAAGCAAATTCAGTGTGGATCCTGACAGGAGCTTCTCAGTATCTCAAGAAAGCCACATTGTCCCTGCTCTCAAATCTGGCAAGTAAAGAGGGTCACTGAACACAATTGGCATAGTTTGAAAACCACAGAACCAAATTTACCTACTGGGGATGGTTACTTATCTTTCTACCCTCCACTTTATCTTGTAGATAGAATAAAGGAAGTGTCTTTTTCTTTGTACTTTGTGTATGAATGTGGGCACCAGTGTGCCAAGGCAGAAATATACAGGTCACAGGGCAGTCTCGGGTATCATTCCTTCCTGACACCTTGTACGAGACAGGTCCCTTGTAGATAACTGATGCACATGCCAGGCTGACTGACCCACAGCTTGTAGGGAAACCTCAGTCTCCAACTCCTATTTTGTACTGATTACAGATGTGCTCTGCTTTATCTGGCTTTATGTAGATTCTGGGATTTGAATTCAGACACTCGCATGGGTGCAGCAAGCATTTCACTTACTGAATCATCTTCCAGTCCCAGAAGAAAGTTGTTTGAATCATGTGTGGGATAGTTCAAGGCAGTAAGTTCTCTATGCTATTACAACCATTAAATAAAATGTCTATGGAGATGCCAATGTAGCTTGTTCTGCATAACCCTTGCAAAGCTTCTATTTTAAAGGTTAAGGTCATGAGGGTCAAAACTAATAAAACTGGAGGGGTTTATTTTTAGGAGGCTACCTGGAGGTGGAGGTTCTGGGAGGCAGTTCAAGAGGGGCTCACTGTACACTGCTGTCTACAAAGACAGTGTGAATGCAGATGCGGGTTCTGCCCGTCCCCTGTTCACAGTCTGAAATCTGCTGTGTATTATCCCTTCGGGGTCTACACAGAGGACGTGTCAATGTGCCAAAAGTGCGCTGGCTGCAGTTTTCAGCCATTCATTCTCTAGAAGCCAATTTCACCTCTGGCAGTTTTGAAAGAATCGAGATGACTTAAAGTCTGACAGCTAGAAAGAAGGGCAGGAGTTAAGAAAGGGAAGAGAGGGCAGGGACACTCGGAACAGAGGGGGGATGAGCAAGGAGCGCTCGGAACAGATGGCTGATGAGCAGCTGAATTTAATAAGAAAGTGACACTTCAAGGTAAGAATAATCTATTGTTGGATGGATAGTGATGTGGTTAAATGATTTTTAAAGTTCTAATTATTACAGTGGAGGAGGAAGTGGCTACAATATACCACCATGAAAAATTCAACTGGTACAATACCCTGCTGACTTGGAGATAAATGAAACATCAAAACTCTGGTAAATATTTAAGGTGTTCTTACAGGTTATCTTGGCATAAGAACATATTCTCTCCTCTCCTCTCCTCTCCTCTCCTCTCCTCTCCTCTTCTCTCTCTCTCTCCATATATATCCTTAAATATTCAACAGGATTCCACAAGTGACAATTATTAGTTTAGCCCCATTATCACACAGAATATTTCACTGTTCTTGGGAGGAATGAAGGCAGAAGCATGCTTTAAAATTTTCCTCTAAGATGGAGCTGAAGTGATGAACTCATCCTGGGAAAGGATCTCATCCCTTCAACTCTTCCTTGTGACTTTCAGAAGACGAACCCTACGACAATTCATTATCCATAGTGCACTTCTGCTCCATTTAGGGAAACTTGTCAGGGAGACAATTATATACAAGTCAACTTATGCAATTGGAACCAAGGCTCCACAGATGGGGACATCAGCAAGATCTCGCTGCAGAACTGATCTAAAAAATCCAGGTGACTGTTCTTTTAGAAGCTGGTACAGAAGAAGCCCACATAACTGGAGTTGCCTGGATGCTGACTTATCTATTTACCATGGATTTCTGTTCACAAGAAAAGGCATTCATGAACTCAAGGAAGGTGCAAGGAAGTGCTTGTGAATATGCAGGTGAAATGGTGTCTCTACTCTGTCTCTGTCCTCTCTCTCTCTCTCTCTCTCTCTCTCTCTCTCTCTACACACACACACACACACACACACACACACACACACAGGGAAGGGTAGTATGTATACTGTATGAACTACCCACCAGTGGTCAGTACCAGAAGGTGTAGCCAGTAGAAAGGACTAGAGACTCACACGCACACAGGAGTCGCCTCTCTCCTTCAGTAATTAAGCATGCAAACCAGTCAACTGCTTGTTTGGAACGATCTTATGACAAATGACTGAGAGCATATCAACGGGAAAACTGAGTTCGAATAAAATCCCTCCAGTGCAGGGAGCTCAATCAACACAAGGCAGCAGCAGCAGCCTTAGCAGTAATGGCTTTCTCAAACTCTGTCACATAAATTTAAGATGACTGAATGGCGCCTCTAAGTGGGACACAGGAAATTAGTGGGGAGGGTGGATTGGCCCAATACCAGGAAGAGAAAATAAAGAAGATAAGAGATGTCTCTCTCTCTCCCTTTGGATCTATGCTTCTGTTTCCTCAACAAGTTCAAAAAAAACGACATGAAACAGGCATGGGCAGTGTGTGTGTGTGTGTGTGTGTGTGTGTGTGTGTGTGTGTGTGTGTGTGTAGCTTTGGTTAGTGTGGAGAGAGCAGGTGTTTGCTTATGGTGTTTCTGGATCCCTAACACACCCCTGAATATAGAAACAGATGCAAGCCCCATTTTTTCTGCTTCAGTGTGACTCAGCAAACTAATTGTCCAGAAGAAAGTCCTAGTTTTTAATATTGTATTGTGACATCTTTCTAGAGTTTGTGTGTGTGAGAGTGTGCGTGTGCTCATGTGCACAAGCATGTGTGTGTGCGTGTGGAAGCCAGAAATGGCTGGCAGATGTCTTTTCTAGTTGTTCTCCACTTACATGTTGAGCAGAGCTCACTTCATGAACCTAGATTTGGCTCAGTAATTTGGCTAGGCTGACTGGTTAGGAAACGCTTAGTATCCTCCTGCCTCTACTGCCCCAGTGCTGTGATTACAGCCACTTAAATCCACACAGAGAGTTTTTACACCTGTCCTGGAGCTCAAATTCAGATTCCCGTGTGTGTGAGGCAAGCACCTTACTTCTCAGTTCCTGTTATAACACTTTTCTTTAAAAAGATATTTATTTTTATTTTATTCATATAGGTATTTTGTCTGCATGCATGTCTGCAGTGCCTACAGAGGTCAGAAGAGGGTGTCAGATCCCCTAGACCTGGAGTTACAGACAGTTGTTTGTTGGCATGTGAATTTTGGGAACAGAACTTGGGTCCTCTGGAAGAGCAGACCTTGCTCTTAACTGCTGAGCCATCTCTCCATTCTTCAAACATAAAGCGAGGATAACACAAATTTGCACCAACCCCCTCATACCCTTCTCCTATGATTCTATTAGCATTTAAATTTCACTTTGCTTTAATTTGTACATTTCCAGTTTTTGAATTTAAGGTTATTTTTATGTGACACATAAAACATTAAAAACCATGGCTGTTAATGAGGGATAGCATATGATATTTCCACAGTATACTTTGTGTGAAGCCTAAATCAGGTTAAACACATCATTCAACTCAACATTTACCATCTCATTTTAGGCATAGGATGTTCTTGATGGGAGGAAAAAAGCACACACTTGAATGGGAGAGAAGGGGGCATCTGGGACGAGTGTTAGGAGGAAGAGTTCAGAGAAACACATTATATGAAGCTCTCAACAAACTAAGATATATGTATGATTTTTAAATATTTATTTATTAATTATATATACAATATTCTGTCTGTGTGTCTGCCTACAGCCAGGAGAGGGCATCAGATCTCATTACAGATGGTTGTGAGCCACCATGTGGGTGCTGGGAATTGAACTCAGGACCTTTGGAAGAGCAGGCAATGCTCTTAACCACTGAGCCATCTCTCCAGCCCTGTATGTTTTAATATATTTACTACATATGTGTGTGCATGCATTAATGTATTGAGAGTGTATATGTTGGATCATGAACATGGAAGGCAGAGGATAATTTTCAGAAGCTTCCTGTCTTTCTACAAGGGCTCAAACCCAGGTTGTCAGACCGAGCAGCAAGTGTCTTTACACACTGAGCCATCTCATTCTCTCACATCCACTATTTCTTTATAGTAGAAATCTTCAGAATACTTTGTTCTAAATTTTTAAAACTATATAGACAGTTATTATTACTCCCACTCCCCCTACAGCATAGGAATACCCCAGAATTCCTTGAGCCTAACTCTAACTTAGTAACCAGTGATGCATATCTCCCTATCCCTCTGTTCCTTCTACTCTTGACAGTCACTGGCAACTACGACTCTACTGCCAACTTCTAGGAAAGAGATCTGCCTTGTAGAACCCATGTGAAACATAATGGTCTTCCTTTTGAACTACCTCACCTTTTACTATACCAATTTTTCCCAGTACCTTCTACCTCCTTACCTTTCTATACATCCATCTTCCACTCCAATTTCATTAGTTTAATTTTCTGAGTACATTCCAAAGATCACTGAAACACCTCTCCCTAGCCCAGAATGCTCTTGTGAAGCTCCACCTTGTGTTTCTGATGTTCTGTCTCCATAACATTACCGCAGGTGCCATGGTTAAAACAAAACCGCAGAGGTTTCCAAGCAGAATGCCCTTGCTGTGGAAAGGTTGGCAGGAAATAGCAGGGAGGAGCTTAGCATGGTTTTTTTTTAAGTTTGGGTGGCATGGAAGGGGGGAGTTTTCCAGAGGATCAGACACTTGGGGGCCAGACAGACAGACATGGAAGAAGCAGGAAAGCAGGATGGACAATGCATAGATGAGGTAAATGAGCTTCAGGGCAGCACATAGATTAATAGAAATATGATCGTTTAAGTTTAAAAAGCTAGCTAGAAACATGTCTAAGCTAAGGCCAAGCATTCATAATTAGTAATAAGTCTCTTTGTCATGATTTGGGGACTGCTGGTCCAAGAAATTTCTGCTACAGAAATCCTTCTATTTTGTATAATAATGTTCAAGTTATTGGAAGTCTGGAGAACATCCAAATTTCCTTTCAATCTATCACTTCCATGTTATAAATGACAAATCAATATTTCTAATACCTCTTCATCTTAATGTTTTCTGGTGGAACAGAGCCAGCACACCCTCCATGAACTATGCAGATTGGGAAGGATCCACTTTGAGCATAATGGAATACAAAATACTCATTTTATAGTGCATGCTGTGGTGGGTCCCTACAGTAGATGGACACTCACCAGGAGGTGGAGAAAATAACACCTTTCTGCAGTTGCAAGTGATGGTAACTTGTTACTAAGTCACCTGTTCCAACTGGGAACTTATTAAAGTGCTTGATTTGAGGGCAAGGACATAAAATCTCAATTAAAAATATTGTTTGTTAAAGCCAGGACCCATGCTGGCACCTGTGGAAATTTCATATAAACCAGCAGCACATTCCTATCTAAAATTCAATTATGTAAGTGCAAGGCTGAAGCTGGCCCGAGACAGCTTCCTTATGAAAATAATAACGAATAGGTTACGATAATCATCTATTCTTTATAAGACCATGGTGGCAGTAAACAGTATGGGTTCAATACCCACAACTGCACCTCGTGACTTCATCAGCTCATGCATTTTAAGTAGCAAACGGATGATAACCAGTGAATTAAAGAAGTAAAGCATTCTTACTGGCTTTCTTTCACATTCTGTTCGGTCCGGGACAAGTAAAGTTCAAAATTCCCAAATGACATATACAGAGGGGGTCTGAGCCATGCTATCTTTGTAAAGATTTATCAAAGTAGAGGCTCCATAATCAATTTTCACATGGAACATGGCATAGGAAGTCAGGAAGATCCATCAACAGTAGATAAATATTTCCAGGTCAGGGACCACATTTATTTGGGGCATATCCTACATGGATTGTCTTTGGCTGGTTCTACTAAATATATCTCAGTATCTCCACCATCACTTTCTAAACCAACTCAATGTATTCTGCATCAGCACCTGACATACACCAATTCTATAGCCAGTAAAATGGCCCTCTTAGGGTGTCCACCAGAGATTGATACCCTCCACTTTAAGAGTTTTCATGTTTCCCACTATATTCTAAATAAACTATACATGTCTCACCTTAGAAGGCTCTGAGAGTCCTAATTCCTATCTTCTTACTCAAGCTACTCTTCTATTGTCTTTTGCCTCATTCATTCGGCATTCCCTTCATTCTTCTATCGGTTCTTCAGTATCTTTATGTGTGATGATTCCTTTTGTAGAAAATTTTGACCAGTTGGTTCTTCATGTCACTTACATATATGCTCAAACTGGATCCTCATAGAGAGTCCTTTCATACTCACTAGATCCAAAGCAAACACCAAGGGTTCTAGTTTCATTTACGTTGTTGTGATAAAACAACCAAAAAGAGCACAGTAGAAGATAAGGGGTTTGTTCAGCTTATAATTGCAGATTCCACTCCATGTCTATGGGAAAATCAAGTCAGGGAAGTGAAGCAGCTAGTCACAGCATTCCGCAATCAGAGAAGAGAACAATGAACGCACGTGTGCTTATAACATAACACATACTTCTCTTATACAGTGTAGAGTCTCCAAACCAGGAAGAGGAGCTGCTCACTTTCTGGCGAGGCTTCCCACATCAAACCAACGTCAGCAAAACAGTCACCCCCACACAAGCTCACGGGCCAACCTGGTCTAGACAATCCCTCATTGAGTCTCTCTTCCCAGGTAACTCTGGGTTATATCTAACTGGCAATTATTCTAACCATTCTAACAACCGTACTTTCTACCTTTGTTGGTTTTAGTCTCCGTTTGGAATCTCCATCATATATGTTTTTTTTTAGTATTCTTTTTAAACATATTTATGTAGATCCTTCCTTCTTATACCACTGAAATCATCAACCCACGAGGGTCAGGGTCTCTCACCAACTTCCCTACCCTGTGATAGCAGTACTTCATCAACTCCAGTGAAAGGCAAGCCTGTGCACGAGAGAAAAGATGCGCCCACCACGCCACCACTGCAGCCTTCATGTTTTATTAGCTTTCCATATTTCCCTTCTTGTGATGGGCAAGCAATATTCTTAAAGGCCACAGACTGGCCACTAGTTCATTTAAAATTTTGATCTTATAATGAACTACTGCTGACATTTCTCACAGGAACATACATCAAGAAAAATACTAAGCATGAATGAAAGTTTTAATTTGTCTGGTAACATACTCCCCACTAGACATGTTCCAGCCTATACCGTTATTTTAAGTTGAGATGCAGTTAAGTGTCTAAATGCCAGAATACCATCTCCATAACCAAACTTCCATGTCTGAGACATTATGAAAATCAAGAAGTGCAGTGAGGCCACTTACAATGTCGGAACAGCTATTGATAAATCTGCCTTTCACAACGCCCTCCAGGACAGCCTGGGATTCAATATGTTTGGTTATTTTTTTCCCTTCTCCTAGAACCAATTTTATTTCATCCAGCATACCACTAAATGCAAATAAAACAGCAGCATCTCTGACAGAAAGAGTGAGATCATAACCCTCGATACCTCAACTAGTGTTAATGTTAGCCCCTGGGTGATCGCTACATCAGTTTCAAAGGTGTCCTTCCAAGGCAAGAAGGCAAGAAAGAAAAATTCATAAAATTCTGAGTGTTCCTTCTCCTTTTCATTTGTGTGTCTACTGACTCCCAACATCCTAAGACAGATAACTTGGCCCTTACACTCTGAGAATAGAGAGAGAAGCCTTTCAAAGTGGCTCAGTATTTTTCCAAGGGAGACAGATAACAAGAGGAAATGAAGACATTTGCAGTGTGCTCGTCGGTGGTTTCCATCACACTGCTTAGTCTGTTGACAGCAGAGACTTTCTGAATCACCACTGTTCGTAAGCAAGGCCTGTGGACTGCAGCTCTTTGAACTCAGCAATCCCCGTGCCCACTTACACGCCTCACCCTGGTACAGACAGATCCCAGCAGACAGGAAAGAGACCGAGGACAATGAACTTTGCCATGCATGAGAGAAGGAGCTTTGAAACCAGTCTGACTGCCCGTTGCCTGTGTGCTCATGAGGAAATTATCTTTCATTTGTTCCCAGAGCAGCGCGTTTTCTTACAGAATATTCAAACACTTTGTCTTGCATGAGTCTCCCCATATACTCCTGTTCCACCTTCCTCCCCACTTCCCTGTTCCCCTCCAGGCTTGTGTATCTCCATCCTCATTTCCCCGTCCCTTTTCCTATGTGTTCTATTACAACCCTTTCCATGCCTCAACACCCCTCCAGGCTTGTATATCTCCATGCTCATTTCCCCGTCCCTTTTCCTATGTGTTCTATTACAACCCTTTCCATGCCTCAACACCAACTTTCCCCACTTGTGGCCCCTTTCTACTTTCATGACTTAAACCTACCCTCACTTCCTCAAAAATATACATGTAAACAAATTAGATCTTAGGATCCACAAATGAGAGAGCAGTTATGGTATTTGTATTCTTTATTTTTTTTTTTTTTTTTTGGTTTTTTGAGACAGGGTTTCTCTGTGGCTTTGGAGCCTGTCCTGGAACTAGCTCTTGTAGACCAGGCTGGACTCGAACTCACAGAGATCCGCCTGCCTCTGCCTCCCGAGTGCTGGGATTAAAGGCGTGCTCCACCACCACCCGGCTTGGTATTTGTATTCTTGAGGCTGGGGCAAGGATGTAGGAGGAGAAGAAACCCCAATTCACTGTAAGCGGGAGTGGAGCTGGCACAAATACATGGAAACCAGTATAGAAGTGTCGATAAGCACAAACAATAAAACTACCACGTAACCCAACTATAAGACACTTATCCTACCACAAAGATATTGCTCATCCATACTCATTGCTGATATTAACAGTAACTGGAAAATGGGGTCCACCTAGGTACCCATTAACAGATGGATGGATAAAGAGATGTGCCAATCTTGGCTCAATGTTTCTACTTATGAAGAAATAGAAGTCTCACCTCCAAGGATGGTTTGCATCACGAAGCACATGAGTGAAAAGAACAAAAGCCAGTGCCTGCGGAGTGCTTCCTGGGCCAGGTTGATGCTCGTGTTCACACATCTCACTGAGAGTCATACAGTGGGTGAGCTGCTGCGGAGTTGTGTCTCTTTGCACACAGGTAGGTGTTGGTAACCACCAAGAGGACCCCACACTCTGAAGACAGACAACTTGCTCAAGCAGGACTTTCCACCAAACACAAAACACAACCAGAACTTGAGTCCAGATCTGAGAACCAGAACTTGCACTATCCAACACCACCTAGCTTCCCCAGAACTTCTGTCCAGGTGACTTTCTGCAACTATTCGCGAGACTGTAAATGGCAATGCAACATTGCTTATGAAGGATCAGATTACTGTGTGGAGTGATGCCTTTGCAAGGTATTTCCTTTCTGTGAACAGCATTTATCTCCTAACTGTTTTCTGAAGTCTATGTACGTCCTTAGATCAGATTCACTGAGTCAAGTTGCACAATAAAATCTTAGAGAATAAAAATTAAATAAAAATCATTATACCTTCAGGTAATTCTTCAATAAACCCAAGTTCCTAACATATTTTAAATAATCAGTGCATACATAGAGACAGAAAAAGAGAGGAGAGAAATAAGGTGGGAGGATGTGAGGGGATAGAAGTATGGAGACAAGAAAAGGGGTGGAAAAGAGAAGGGAAGACAGGAGAGGCAGGGCTAGACCCATATATCTCTAGTATTTATGCACAGCATGGTACTGAACCTATAATGGCATTCAATTAAATATGCATTTATTGCCTAATTGAGATGCTAGTAAATCACATCATAAATAACATCAGAATAAAAATGATCCTACCAGATACTAATTAGATATACAAGTGCAGTTAATCCAAAAGAAAGTTATCGTTAAAAAGGTAGAATAAAAGTGTCACTACTGGTGAGAAATCCATCACCTTACACAGCCTAAGACCTGTAAGGCGAAGGGGAACTGGGAAACGCAGCCCATTCCTCAAGATGCCAGAGTCAACAGAGCACTGGGATTTTACCAGCTTTATACCATGCAGTAGTAAGGCAAGGTCACCTATGAAAGGTTTCTGTTTGGAAAATAAGTTCAGAATTTGAGGAGGGCCGAAGAACAAACCATCACTCTGATCAATCTGAGCACGTGGTTCCTAACTGCCAGGAAACCCATTGGAGAAGCTGATGCTCACAGGGGAGACAGTTTCCCGGAGATGTATTTCAGCATGGAAAGAAGAGACAATGATCTGTGGGACAGAGTTAGAAGTGGTGTGGCATAAGAACATGTATTTTCAAGAGGACCAGATCTGAGATGCTTTGAGGAGAAAAGAAGATACTGAAAATACCATTTTGAGGAGAAATGTTGCAAACAGTTTATCATCCACTCCCACGTGACCCAGGGCAACTTTAGCAAGGTCAGTCAGCATGGCTTCCCAATAGGCATGGTTTGTCAACCTTGTTTGAAATCCTGGAAGATTCCCAGAAGGCTTCACGGAGCATGGTGGGCGAGGATCTCAGGAACACACAGCAAGAGAATGTTTGGAAGGATTAAGGGCATCCTGGAGAGAATGAGTGTGTGAGTCTGTGTACAAGGGAGGCGCCGGCTGCAACCTCTGAAAGTATATTTGAAAGACAGCTTGGAAATAGAATTCCCTGGAGCGAGACATCAATATTTGAGCTCTGTTGACTGAAGTCTCATATGGTCATCCAGAGCAGAGGGAGCAACGAGCATCTGGGTAACACTTGTCAACCTTTCTCTCTCTACACTTTGTGCCAGGAGATGCTACTGTTTACTGAAATACAGTGGCTTAGCAGTGAGCCAGGAGATAGAGCAGTATTACCCTAGGATCCTCAGCAGCAGTTACTGACAAATTGGCATAACCTAGGATCACATGAGTAGAGATTCACTTGAGAAACTGTTTCATCAGGTTGGTCATTGGGTTGGTCTATGGGAGATTGTCTTGAATGTTAGTTAACATGGAGGGCCTCGTCCACTATTGGAAGCATCACCCCGATTGGTGGTCCTGGGCTATATAGAGAAGTTACCAAGAGCCTATGTTCTAGCCAGTGAGCAAGCCACCTAGCATGTCAATAGCACCCCCTGTGGATCCTTGGGTACTTTCTTGACTATGAGTTCAAGTGGAAGTAATTCTGTGTGGAATAGCAGGCAACCTTTTGACAGGTTCTTTCTTTGAATTTCTGCCCTGATTTCCCTTGGTGATGACTGTGACTTGGAAGTGGAAAATGTGGTAAACCCTTTACTCTCAAAGTTGCTTTGGCTCAGTTTTATCAAAGCAATAGAACTCCCTTGGTGTTACACCTTGTTGATGTTTTGGAAACTCTAGGTTATCTGCATTCCAACATTAGCTTCAAGATATTCTGCAATTTTTACAAAAACTAGATAGATTCATAGATAGATAGGGAAATAGATAGATAGATAGATAGATAGATAGATAGATAGATAGATAGATAGATAGATAGATAGATAGATAGATATTACAGATGATGTAGAGGATGAATAGATAGATAGATAGATAGATAGATAGATAGATAGATAGATAGATAGATAGATAGATAGATAGATAGATAGATAGATAGATATTACAGATGATGTAGAGGATGGATAGATAGATAGATAGATAGATAGATAGATAGATAGATAGATAGATGATAGATAGATAGATAGATAGATAGATAGATAGATAGATAGAT
>NC_022014.1:7521335-7558215 GCF_000317375.1 Microtus ochrogaster | reverse complement strand
ATAGATAGATAGATAGATAGATAGATAGATAGATAGATGATAGATAGATAGATAGATAGATAGATAGATAGATAGATAGATAGATAGATAGATATCATACACACATAGATACATAAAAACATAGATTGATGATACGTAGATAGATGATTGATGGATAGACAGAGAGATGGCCAGATAGATAGACAGACAAGAAAGGTCTGCTTAGGTTTGATCCTTTGTGATCCATTATAGAAGAAAGACCTCTTTTAAGGAGTCGTTCACTTTATGTACATGGTTCCCATATGTAATTGGGACTTATTTCTTTTTTCTTTTAAATTTGCATATGTACATATATTGAATTATTTGTTTTATGGGAGGAAGGCACCTGAACTACGTCATCTTTGTGGAGGTCAGAGGACAGCATGTGAGAGACGTTTCTCTCCTTTTACCCCCTGAGTCCAAAGGATCGAGGTCAGGTCATCAAGACTGACAGCAAGTGTCTTTCCCTGCTGAGCCGTCTTGTGGGTGTCAGAGACTGTTTTTAGTTTTCTTGTTTGTTAGTGTTTTCCTAACATGTAGGCCCATATAGGTTTGGAGGCCAATAAAAATGAGAGTTCTCAAAGTCGGGAGTGGAGAGTGCCAGCTGGAGGGCCGCTTTCCTTGTCATAACCGGACACGGGCTGCAAGAGTGGCTCTGTGACAGCGCTTGCCTAGCGTGCGAGACCGCCAGTGCCACAGACTACGTATATAATATCTGCACCAGCTGTAGGACATACCCCATGGCACTACTAACACACTCAGTGCCTCACTCTCCTTCTCTTTCCCCAGAAAGGCCAGCTGACTGCAGGGCAGCAGAATCCCTAGAGTCCCAGACCTGGCTGACTTCATGCTTTAACCTCTCTCGCCTCTGCTGCAGTTTTCAGCATATAAGACCTAGACATTTTTAGTCATATCTGCTCCTCTAACTATTTATGCCTTTTAATGCTTAAAAATATTTGTTTGCAATATGACTCTATAATTATGTAGATAATATACAGAAATATTAATGTCATCCAGAGAGATATGCATTTTTCCCAAGCCTCATGAAACACGCTTTGGTTCCAGTAGCCTTAATGTAAATATGTTGTATTTGTTTAAATCAGAGAAGCTGTGTTTCTGTGTCTGCCTAAAATACCTGATTGGTCTGATAAAGAGCTAAATGGCCTATAGCTAGGCAGGGGAGAGATAAAGGTGTGTTGGCAGGAAGAGAGAATAAAGAGAGAGGAACAAGAAAAGGAGGAGAAGAAGATGCCTGGGACCAGTCACCCAGCCATACAGCCAGACAAGGAATAAGAAGGAAAAAAAGATATACAGAAATAAAGATAAGCAAAATCCTATGGCAAAACGTAGACAGAATAATTTAAGAAAAGTTGACTAGAAATAAACCAAAATAAAGCTAGGCATATATAAGACAGAATAAGTTTCTGTGTGATTAAATGGGATCTGGATGGTAGGCCACCCCAAATAGTAAAGCAAAAAATAAATAAATAAAAATCAACTACAATGCATACATTTCTAGATGCCATTTGTTTTTCTGTATATTAGTTACAGACATTGCAAATTTAAATTACAAACAGATACTTCTTAAGCATTAAAATGAGTAAATATTTAGAGTAATATAACCAAAACTGTCTATGTCTTACTATGCTGAAAACTGCGCTAGAGGTAGGGGAGTTTAAGGGATGAACACAGTCCCAGTGCATTTGGGGATCATGTACATAACATGAAAGCCTTGTTTGTTTTCAACTTCTATTCTTCTCTCATACATTACAACCCAACTGCAGTTTCCCCTTTGCCACACACACCTTCCCTTTCATATTGATAGGAGGTCTTTCCTTTATAATGGGCCACAGTATTTATTTTGATTTTCTCTTTAACCCATGGACTACATACATGAATTTACATGTTGTTTATTGTAATATTCTGTCTGGAATTTTGCTGCTATCTTTTTGCCACTTCTGTTTGACACAATTGTGAATAGATAATATGTTTTGATTTTAACTATCTTTCAATTTATTGATGTTTTTAGAATTAGTCTAGAATAGAGTTTTCTAAAAAAAATCTTTCTTCTAGTATCTGATTCTTTTATATTTTAAAAAATTATAAGCACCTATGTGGTGGAGGCCAAGAATTCAGCAACTACTAATTAGAGTCACTATATAGAGAGTTTCATCCAAAATTTACACATATGGGATGTGTGTGAGCATTTATCCTATTCAGAGAGCAGCACTAAAATCTTTGGTTTCTTTTTTCTTTTTTTCAATTTCGTCTGTTTCTTTTGGGTGCTTTCAAGTTGAAGTCTCCCTCTTTTTGTCTGTCTGTCTTCTTCCTCTCATTTATTCCTGACAGGATCTCACGATGTATCTCTGGACAGGATCTCACAATGTATCTCTAGACAGGATCTCACGATGTATCTCTGGACAGGATCTCACAATGTATCTCTAGACAGGATCTCATGATGTATCTCTGGCTGGCCTTGAACTCATCATCTTCCTTCCTCAACCTCTTGAATGCTAGGATTTCAGATATGTGCCGCTGCACATATCTACTGTCTATTGAGCTGCTATCTCTATCAATTCATTGGCCCTTTTGTATTAAAAAATGATTTTTCTCTATAGCAAAGCTCTATTTTTCTATAGAATCTCTCTGATATTTATAGAACATATAGCAATTATATAGCACATATGTTTATATATGTATATATATTTCACTATTTTTAAATATCTATTTATTTATTTTACTTCCCCTTCCTCCTCTCTTCCCAGTCCTTCCCCTGACCTTCCCCCCATCCAGTCCTCATCTGTTTCTCTACAGAAAAGGGCAGGCCTCCTATGGATATCAACAAAATATGCCATATCAGGGTACAGTAAGACTAATCACCTACCCTAGTATTAAGTTTGGGCAAGAAGACTTAGGATGAAAAATATTCCACTATTATTAACATCAGTAATTGTATATCCTTTTCATGTTCTATAGTAAATCTCTTCATGTTATTATACGAAACTGTACATTTCATAGACTGTCTAAATTGAGTTTGACTTCTATCCATACCAACCATCACTGGCTTTGAACTGGGTATATTTAGATCATTCACGTTTAATGTGACCATTAGAATGTGTATGTTTAAATCCATATTTCACTTATTTTTTGTTTGTCCTATCTGTTTTCTGTTCTCTGTTCTCTTTTTCATCTTTTATATTGATTCCACTTTGTGTCCTCTGTGAGCTTATTAGCTACTCTTCAGTGTTTTGATCTTTTAGTGGGTGCTTTATGGTTTATACTACACCTTGTAAAAAGCAAGACCGATGGGACATTTGATTTGGAAGTTATTATGGATTCACAGATAGTTACAAAGGTGACATAGAGGGACCTGTTCCCTTCATCTCAAGACACTGGCAGTCTGTCTTATGAAACCACAGTGCAGTGTCTTAGTTGGGAGCTGATATTAACACACCATGTGCTATGGCTTTACACACTTTTTTCTCACGTGCAGGGGTATGTAAGCCCACTACCATGAACACACAGACTGTGGTCATCACTATCATCATCTCCCTCATGCTATTATTTTATACCCATTCCTATCTGCCTTTTAGATGCCCTACTGATAGTCACTAATGTACTTGCCTTCTCAAGTAACATTTTGAATACATAAAAAATGCATAAGGTGACCAACCATTCAATATTGTTCCAGTTGTCAATCAGTAAGATCTCTTGGGATTCGTTCATGTTGTTGGTGTTATAAAGAACAATAGTTCGTTTAATTTTTTTAACTTTTTGAAAATTTCATGTATGTTAGCAGTGTATGTTGACCAAATCCAGGCCTCAATCCCTCCTCCAACTCCCACCAGTATGAGCCCATCACACCTCTCTCTCCAAACTTCATGGCCCTTCTTTTTTAAAAGTTATCTCTTATTACTTTTTAACTCACAGAGACCATTTATTGCTGCCCTTCTGTACAGGGATACCTGATCATCCACTGGAGCATGGGCAATCTATTCAGGGCAATTTCCCCCTAAGCAAAGTAACTCTCCTTCCCTCTGCTGTCAGCTGCCAATATCTCCTCAGCTAAGAGCTGGACCTCAGAGACCTTCCCAGCTCCATTCATAAATCTGTAACTGTCTGGATCTTTTGCGGGTCGTGCACAGGCAAATCACAGCTGCTGCGACTTGCAGTCTGCTGCCTCATCATGTCCAGAGGAAAACACCTCACAGGGCTTTCCCTAGCCTGAGGCCTTGAGCTTTGGGAGAAGAGCCAAAGCTCATAGCATGAGTGCTCATTGGATGGAAAGATTTGCCTTATTTCTAGAGTCTAACTCTTCTGACCAAAACTGGTGATGATAATTAGGAAAGGATTTTTAAATTTTGTGTGTAGAATAAAACTTTTTATTTGTGGGGTGTAGATATCCAGAGAAGATTATTAGTTCATGAATTTACCTTCTTAGAGAACCTACCAGACAACTTTTGAGAAGGGTTTCATCATTTTACACCCAATCATAAATCTAGAAGACACCACTGCCTGCCTTCTGTAAGCACCAGTGCATGCCTTTACTAAACCCACATGCACATGATGATAGTCTCAATTTGAATTTCTGCACTAGTTGACCATGTTGAATATCCTTTTGGGAACTTATTTAAACCATGTTATTCTCTCTGAACACATGTTTTATAAACTCTACTTTTTTTCCATTTTTGGATTAGATTCAAGAAGTGTGGTATTTACTCCTGTAGTTACCCATTAGAAAATCATCAGGGCTAGAGACCAGTGGCCTTGCCACGTCCCGAGATGATGTAGAAACCATTCCAAGGTCCTGTGTAGATGGTGCAATCCTGGCTAATCACAGTCTGCTGGTTACAGGGGGATATATTCCTCTACTTCCAAATCCACAGGTTGGCAAGACAGGTCCATGTACCCAGTGTTCCCTCAGCTGATGCCTGTGTGTGGTGACACCAAAGTAGACTTCTTCACAAACACAAGATGCTCAAATATAATGGGTTTCACTTCTGGGTAAATATATTCTTTAAACCAGGACCAGAGGAAACTGCAGCAAAAGTAGACAATGAAAGTCTGTGTGATCAGAAAATTGATTGTGTTACAGTACAGGTTGTGCAGATAATGACAGGGAGTGTCTACTATTTACCTTGCCTCTGGGCAGGTTTTAATTGACAAATAAAAACTTGTCAGTTATCCTGTACAAGACAATGTTCTAAACTATGGAAACAATCTGGAATGGTTCAAGCATGGTACATTAATACACGTACCAACACATAGGCTGAAACTCAGTGGTTGTCAAAGCTATGACACATCTGGCCTTTTAAGTCATGTGTATGTTTTCTTACCTACACATCTAAACTATTTCCTGGTGTTGAGTGACAGAAAGAAAGACATGCGTGTGTAAAGTAAACTGTCTCGTATTTCTTTTCTAACAAGGACTTATAAATACAATTATTTTGGAGTGCATTCTTACATTCTAACCCTTTTTCTAGTTGAATACTCTTGTGGAGTTTGTGAGTGTGTATGGGAGAGGGGCATGTGTGAGCACATGTGAGTATATACATTGGAGTGCTCTTTATAAACAGTCATGTGAGTACATACATTGGAGTGTTCTTTATAAACAGTCATGGCACTAACAAACAGTCCTGTTAACTCACTGCGGATATGGAAGCAAACTGCTTCTATGCTTGTTTTGCCTGAGTGTGTGTATCAGTGTGTGTGTGTGTGTGTGTATCAGTGTGTGTGTGTCTATACATGTGTGTATGTAGATTTGTTGTAATATCAATGTAGATATTGGATATAAATGTAGATATATAATACCTAGAGATATGCATGTGATAATTATGGAACCTTCATACTATGCTCAGTGACCAGTATTTCTATCCCACTCATTTAGGGAAAGTACCCAGCTGTACCACCAACTACAGTTCTAGCTTCAAACTTCTGCAATTTTTAAAAATCCAGGAAATTTGCTCTGTTTTAATCTTAGATTTCTCAGAGTTCTGGATGGGCATCAGTTTCTCATGTGGGAACCAGCATTAACTTTAAGACTCTACAATTTTTCCTTAGGCGTTCACTAGAGTAGATAGCATTGATTTCCAGATATTGAACCAATGTTGCATGCCTGAGCTCCTCCCTATCCAATGAGGGTATATATTTATTTTCCTACATAGTTGTGTAAATATTTTATGTCAATGTTCATGAAGGGTATCGGTCTGCAGCACTCTCTTCTTGTTGTATGATTATTATCTGACTTGTATTGGTTTCCTTAAATAAATTGGGATACGTCCTTCCACCTCTTTTCTAGAAGCAATATGCAGAACAGTATTAATCATCTTTTAAAATAATGTAGAATTCCTCAGGGGAATCATCTAGGAGATTACTTTTTGAAAAATATTTGCAAATTGTGAATATTTCCTTCTGATTACAGGCTGTGCAAATCCTTACTGAATACACATTGAATAGAGACAAGAGCAGCGCCCAACTTCCAGACGTTGAGACTCAACGTTGCCATCTATGATGTTCAAGCTTGAATACTGCCCAACTGAGTTACCAAGACAATCACAAAAATATTGATGTTTTAGTTAAGTTCACAATTCTGCATTTAGTTACATTCATAGCTATTCTTGGTAACACACACATATTTTAAACATACCTGGTAGTATGCTTTGTAAGGAATTGATCCACTTTCTCCAGGTTTTCTAATTTATGTGGATAGATTTGTTCAGCATATTCTGTTAGTATATTTAAATTTTTAAAATAATATATATATATATATGTGTGTGTGTGTGTGTGTGTGTGTGTGTGCATACTTTTGAATATTAGTGTGTCTGTACACAAACCCAGACACATGTCATGGGGGCATGAATCAGAGGGCAGTTTGCAAGAATAAGTTCTCTCTTTCTACTATGTGGTTCCTGGTTACCAAAACCCAGGTCATCAAGCTTGGCAGCAAGTGCCTTTAACTTCGTAGCCTTTTGTCTTCCATCTGACTATAATTTTAATATTTTTTCCTTCAGGATCTTTTTTTCAGATTATTCTTATTTCCAGGTGTGTATATATCATACATTTAGGAAGACATTAGCTTTAACTGTCAACTTGACATAGCATGGAGTCATCTGAGAAGAAAATCTCAGGAGGAGATTGCCTAGATCAGATTGGCCAGTGGGAAATCTGTCAGGTCACTGTCTTGAATGTTAATTGATGTAGGAGGGCCCAGCCCACTGTGGGAGGCACAATTCCCTGGGCAGGTATCCCTTGACTCCTACTTGGAAATGATAATTATTCCATCCATTTACCTGTACATCTTTCTACTCTGGATATACGTGTGCAACTCTCTGTATTTTCAAATACTCAGCTTTTCTCTACCATTTGTCATTGCTCAATTCCATTGGCTTTAGATCCTTTCTTTACTGTTTTCTAACTACTTTGGATTTATTTAATGATATATACTTTTAACCTTATATTTTCCCCATTTTATATGAAGACAGGAAAGCTTGTGTTGTATGCTTACTTTGACAAAGCTCAATGGAGACCTCATTTTCAACCTGGAAAGGTGTTGTAAGGGAGGGGATGCTTGTTCATCCCAGTTACGCTGCTAGCTTAGCCCAGAAATAACTACACAGAAATTGTATTAATTAAGTCACTGCTTGGCCCATTAGCTCTAGCCTCTTATTAGCTAACTCTCACATCTTGCTTCTTCTGTGGTTGGGTCATGGCTAGGACTTCCTTCTTCCCAGAATTCTCTTGTTCTCATTGACCCACCTCTACTTCCTGTCTGGTTGTCCCACCTATACTTCCTGCCTGGCTACTGGTCAATCAGCATTTATTTAAAATATAATTGACAGATACAGAGCATTGTCCCACACCACTTCCCCCTCTTTTAAAAAAACAAACAAACAAGAACTCTGAATCTAATATTCTTTGTTTAGAATGTTGGTTACAAGTTGTTATGGCTAATGGTCAGGAGAAAATCAAAACAAAGTCTCCCAGGTGTTGGGATTGAAGGCGTGTGTTGCCACACCCAACTACTCTCTTTTTCATTTCTTTGGGACTTAACAACTGTGGAAACTGGGTAGGACAGAAAACCTCGGACAAAAGCAAGGTACTGTTTAGATTCCAGGCCCTAGAGACTTCATTACTGTATCTGTTTTAACTGATTTCTAATTTGATTCCACCATGAGCAGAGAACGCACTATGTTTCTGGTAATTTTGTCTCTGCTGAGGTTTGCTGCCTGATGTCTATCTCTTATTTTCCTTTCTGTTGCTATGATAAAAACATTCTGAACAAAGCAACCTAGGGAAGATGGAATTTATTTTTATTATACGTCCAGGTCACAATTTATTGTTGAGAAAAGTCAAGGCTCAGGGGAAAAAAGCAGGAACTTGAAGTAGAAACCATGGCAGAATGCCTCTTTCTGGCTCATTCTATGACTTGTTCAATAGTTCATGCTTAACTAGCTTTCTTTTGCAACTTGGGACCAACTGCAAAGGGAATGGTGCCTCCTGTGGTGGGCGATGGTCTCCCACACCAATTAGCATTCAAGACGATGCCCTTACAGATGGCCACAGGCCAATCTCATCTAAACAATTCATACTTGAGATCCTCTTCTCAGATACTTCATGCTGTGTACAGATAAAACTAATTGGATAGTCCCCCTGAAATATGGTGCTTGGGCTCTAAGAAACAGGATTAATCTGCTGTTTAGGGGATAGACAGGCCTGCAAGTATTGACAACACCCCACTGACCAGTATCATTGTTGAGTTTTCGCTACCTTTTCTGAAGTCTACCTACTTGGTTATTTATTGTTGAGATTCAAGTTACAATCATGTGGATTTTCCACAGTATTAGCAATTTGGGATTTTCTTGAGTGCCCTTTCTGCCCACATGGACTCTGGGCAAAGCAATATCCTGGCACACTCATTTCTCCTTTTCTGTCAAGGATCACCACACAGTAACAATATACAAGCCATCTTTCCATGTGCTCTGTGCATTCCATAGTTAAGTGAGAGACTAAGTCAGTTCATGTTATTCTACCTTGGACAGAAGTACAGATGTGCCTAATTTTTTAACACTTATTAAAAGAGAAAAAACACACTAGCAACTGTAATAAGTATTTAAATGTTTTTCTTTGGAGAGACTTTGCTCCATGGATTCTCACAGTTCTAATTCATTCTGCCACATTTTTCCAGGCAAGTCATTGTGCTGTTCATTGTGCTTTTCCTATTTTACTTAACAAACACTTTTAATAATACTAAAGTCTCCTAGCCCCTGTCCTGTCTCATAAGAATGTATGTGTTCTATTTAGGTAAAAAGATACTGCGGTGTATAAATGAAAGAAGTCAACTAGCTGAAATACAGACCAAGTGACTATTTTTAATACCTCAGCCAGAACAGACATTACTAATTGATTGTAGCACTCCTTGATAAATACTTACTTGTACTCAGGATCTATTGTTTCAGACTCCTAAGCTTCCCACTTGACACATCTTTTATATCTTCTGCATCTGGAATCCAGTGTAAGAATAAAATATGCCACATCTGGCCTGCACACCAGCAAGGTGTCAATCAACAGCTTTCTTTCTGAACTCATTTTCTCATCTCACCATTGTAGACAAGAACTGTGTTTGTTGCTGTTGCATTCTGACGTTAAAACAATTTGAAGCAGAAGTTATTCCATCTTGGGTAGGTCAGAAAAATGTTTTGAATAGTCACATTGATGCCCCCCCTAAATCTCTTTCAGGAATGGGTTAATCCACCTGAGCAATCCATCTAGGGAAATAAACACATTCCAAAAACCGAAACAAGCAAGGAAAAAAAAGAGAACGTCATTTCAGCCATCTGCTTATTCCAAGTAGTCACAGGAGGAGGGCCTGGGAGTTATGTAACTAATGTTCCCGTTCAGCTTTCTTTCCCCTCTGTGTCTCTCCGGTACAAGAAGGCCCCTATCCCTGTTCTTGGCTTATTCTCTATCTTTTCATGCCACTCAGGGGCCTTTATGTGTTGTGGGGGCTCCCAGGATCCAGGTTTCAGCCTTGTGGGGAATGGAACTCAATCTCAATATGGGGCAGAATATATACAACAAAAAGCACATTTCTTGGAGTTCTCTGAAAAATAGGTCCTGAGTGAAAAATAGCTGTTTTTTGAAGATAAAACCCTCTGTGAGGCACAGCTTAAAGAGACAGCAAATTATTTGTCTGCAAAAACTTCATAATCCCCAGAAAAACTGTGAAAAGTGAGGATAATTTCTGTAATGGACAAGAATGAGCAGCAAGACACAGAGTTCATGTATCTTACCAAGTATGACCCCATGGATGAGAGACTGGATATGATGTGTGGAAATCCCATGACTTTAACTGAGCCCACACCCCCCTCTATTAAATTAATCAAATTTAGCAGTAACCCATTAGTTTTTTATCTTTAAAACATTCTAATACTATTTATTTTTTAGCATTTAAAGCAGCATAATTCTTTATTCCTCAGTTCAATTTAGTGTATTTACTAAATTATCGCATTACCTATATCCATGACATTTTCATTATCCCAAAAGGAAACTTGAAATATCAATTCCCCTAGTGCCTGTCAACCACTGATTCACCTTCTTTTTCTATAGATTGCCTCTTCTGGATATTTCTTCAAAATGGAAGAATGCAATGTGTCCTTTTTAATGCTTGGCTTCTATCGCTTAGTTTAACAACGATAAGGCTCTAAAGCCACTGTTAACTCCCTTGACTACTACTCTAGAATTAACAGATTACTTTGGACAAGATGAAAATGTCTTTGTTATTTTATGTCTGTGTGCACATGTATGTAGAAGAGGCATCAGATCCCCTTGAGCTGGAGTTACAGGTGACTGTGAGTCATCCATTGTGGGTGTTAGGAATTGAACTCTGGTCCTCTGAAGAAACAGCAAACACTTTTGACCTCTGAGCCACCTCTCTACCCATAAGATTTAAAAAAGAAAAGGATTAAAATAATCTTTTTAGGCAGATGGAGCCTCTTCCTCTGTGAGTTTGGGTGTTTGTTATTCTGGAATGAGTGGAAGGCAGAACTGTTCCCAGTTTTTGGAGCCTCTCAATGGGGCAGAGGCAGGGCTGTGAGCAAGAGGAAGTTCCAAAACTGACTTCTTGCCTGAGTTCCCATACATGAGGCTGGCAGGGAAACCCTTAGCAACTAGGATGTGGGTCAGCCTGAGAGAGAATCTGCACCCACACAGATGTCTCCACGCTGAGGAGCCAGGCAGGTGCTGAGCATTGGGTAGGAAGTTAGGAAGACCATCAGGTGCTCAGCAGAGAAGGAAGAAGAGCCCTGCCAAGGCAGCCCAAAGCTCACGGGAAGAGCCTTTCAAATAAACATCATTTGTATGACAAATCAGCCGGAGAACTGTCTGTGACATGTGCTTACTGAGTGAGTGGCTTCTGGGTACACAGAAAACATGGAAAGGGGGTTTCTAAGAGATCTCAGTCTTGAGGGATGAGCAAGCGAGTCTCCCTTTGGGGCTGGCCCAGAGCAAGTTCCAAAAAAATAGGGTACAGACATAAACAGAGAACTCTCAACAGAGGAATCTCAAATGGCTGAAAGACACTTAAGGAAATCTCAGTATCCTTAGCCATCAGATAAATTTAAATCAAAACAACTCTGAGATTCCATCTTACACCTGTAAGAATGGCCAAGATCAAAAACACTGATGACAACTTATCCTGGAGAGGTTGTGGGGAAAAGGGAACACTCCTGCATTGCTGGTGGGATTGAAAACTGGTACAGCCCCTTTGGATGTCAGTGTGGCTATTTCTCAGAAAATTAAAAAACAACCTACCTCATGACCCAGCAATACCACTTTTGGGTCTATACGCAAAGGATACTCAAACATACCACAAGGACATGTGCTCTGTTCATAGCAGAATTATTTGTCATAGCCAGAACCTGTAAGAAAACTAAATGCCCCTCTAATGAAGAATGGATAAGGAAAATATGGTACATTTATACAATGGAGTACTACACAACAGAAAAAAATAATGACATCTTGAAATTCGCAGGCAAATGGATGGATCTAGAAAACATCATATTGAGTGAGGTAACCCAAACCCAGAAAGACTCTTAAGTACTCACTCTTAAGTGGCATTTAGACATAAAGCAAAGAAAAACCATCTTACAATTCCCAGTCACAGAGAATCTAGACAATAATGATGATCCTAAGAGAGACATTCATGGATCTAATCTACATGGAAGTAGAAAAAACAAGATCTCCTGAGCATGGGATCATGGGAAATGATGGAAAGGGAAAGGGGAGAAAAGGAGGATTGGGGAGAAAAATATATAACTCAATAAAAACAATTTGGAAAAAAAGGACAGTACTTCCATGTGGCAGAAAGTAGATAAGAAACATGAGTTAATTTAAAATTTAAGAATTAGTTGTAGCCGGGTGGTGGTGGCGCACGCCTTTAATCCAAGCACTCGGGAGGCAGAGGCAGGTGGATCTCTGTGAGTTCGAGGCCAGCCTGGTCTACAAGAGCTAGTTCTAGGACAGGAACCAAAAAGATACGGAGAAACCCTGTCTCGAAAATAAAAAAAAAAATTAGTTGTAACATGCCTGAGCTATTGGTCAAGCACTTATGATTAATATTAAGTTACTGTGTGGGTTATTTGTAAACTGGCTGATAGGACAGGAAAAGTTCACCCACACCCAATTACTGATACTATGTAAACACCAAAAACTAATGAGAAAATACACATTGCATCTGTTTCATGTTACACGTTTAGACATTTTAAGGAATGTGGTCCATACATGACAAACACAACATATATGGTTCCCACTGGGACAAGAAAGAGAGAGAGAAAAGGAGGAATCAAAGTCTAGCACCACACACAGACCCCTCCCTTATTAAGATGGCATTTATAAGTATATACAGAGCTACCATAGAAGAATAAAGTGAATGACAGAAATGGTCGCAGGTAGCTTGAGATAGTTCTATTGATTTAAATTGAACTGATTTAGAGTGAGTGCTGAGGGAAATCCCAGACCCTGTAGAAAAAATGAGTAAGGAACTTAGTTTTTGGTACCTAGGTCCTCAACTCTAATAGGAGGATGTTGTGACCCTTACCTCCTTGGGGCATAATGAGGATTAATTGATATAAACCCTATAAAGGAATTGGTAATACATAATTGGCAATGTTCATTAATTAGAGCTGATATGATCAATGGTCACAGTTCTGTGAATTCAACGTTTAGTCTAGAGGATGTCTTTCCTACCACCCGAACAAAGGAAACCCATTCATCCAAACCCTTACACACATAGCGCTTAAGAAAGGGCATTTATACGTGTTCAATGAGAGTTGAATGAAGGGGGGCAGATTTCACACAAGCAAGGAGCTGTATGGGTGTGAGCTGGGATCAAAAGCACGTAGAAGCGTGGCAATTAAGCTGTTGAACAAGAGAGCCTGTGCAATTCTGCAATACGATTTGGATGTCACATTCAAGAGAACTGAAGTCATCCAAAAGGACAAGACATACAACACAAAGCATGGGATAGCACTAATGATTTACCCAGAACAGAGCCCTGCCCTGCAAATTCACAAGTGAGCTCCATGGAAATCCTCAGAAGCTGACAGGGGGTCTATTCAAAGTAAAGAGCAATGTGCATTGCCTTCCAGAAAGGAAGCTGACAGGCATGCTGGCTATGATGCCCAGCTAACCACAGGTGCAGGGCAAAATGAGCATTCGCTGCACCCCCCATCCCCCCACAAGCCACACAGATGAGATACGATCCTAAATTTTTCAGGTTTCAAGCTCAGATTTTCCAGCACTTCAGGCTACAGACATTATTTGTATTTTCTACCTATTAAATATTAAATCTTTCATTACAAAAATATTGACTAGCTTGACCAGCCAATTCTCTTCTGCCCTTATTAAACCCATAATTTAATTTTCAGGAAGGCTGTGGGATAGAGTAAGTTCATGTGACAAACACGTTCCCTGCTCCTGTGTGTGGAACACAGATTAAGGAAGTGAGTCGTCCAGTGGAGGGTCATGTGGATGTCTACCTTGCCATGATGCGACGATCCCACTGAAGACTGAATTTCAAGGCAAGTTTGCCAGGGCTCTGAGGCCTGTTCTTAAGTGCATGGCTTCAAAGCTTATCCTGGTAAGACAGAAAGGAAGTCTTTACTGCTGAGGACTTACATTTTGATAACGCATGTTTCCATACTGTTTATATTGACACATGTCTATTTTTCCAAGTATTTTATAAAAGGGATCCCTAGATGTAGACATGGTTTAAGAAAGTTATGTTGAAAGGCTATGTAGTTAACTCTTTGTACTCCAATAAGTGATAGAGAAATAGTTTAATCCTACTAGGAGGCTGAGTGGGTAAGATACCAACTGGGACTCTGCTCAACACAAAGACGTATGGAACTGAGGAGCAATGCTTAAGGTTGCCATCTGGTGTCAATACGGACACCTACACACATGAAATTCCAGCAAATAAATTGTAATCCTTTTTTTTTTTTTTTGCAAAAACATGTAAAATAGCTTTTGCTCTTTTCAGAAGCTGGTATTTGTATCATTTCAACAGAGATAAGTAAGTTGTGTAATGATGGTTATGCTTGAAACGTGTAAATAATGTCTTTCCAGCTCAAACAAAAATAGGTACAGCAATACCTCGCTTACACATTCCCTTAAATAGAAGTGGTAAAGTGCCACGCATGGCCCTTACCTGCTCTAGCACAGTACACAAACCTGACTGAGCTGCTGTGGGCAACAGAGGAGGTCAACCTTCCATGGAAATGCTGACTATTAATCTTGCTTTTCTGTGTGAAAGCAATGCCTTATTCCTCAGTTAACCCTTTTTTGGGCCTACTCACATAGAAACATTAGCAGTGCACTTCCATGGGGTTGAGATTTGAATATGATGTGTCCTCCATAGGCTTATGTGTTTAAATGTTTGGTCCCCAAGAGCCAGTGCTATATGGGAAGGTTTTGAAGCATTCAGAGGTAGAACCTTGTTGGAGGAAGTAGGACACTGTGGGTAGGCACTGTGGTTTAATAGTTTGGTTCCACTCCTGTTCTCACTCTGCTTTCTGACAATTGTGACATCCTGGTCTTATTTTCAGGTCTTCCAGTCTCTGCTGGACTTTATTCCTCTGGATATATAAGCCAAGATGAACCTTTCCTCTCTATATTGCTTTAGACAGAGTATTTTACCGCCACAAAACGGGAGAAACAAAAGCATGTAGTGATTCAAGGGCTCATTACACTGATACAGAGGATGCACTAAGACAAAAAGAGGAAATTCTTCATGAAAAATATACAAAGAAGCAACGCACAGTCAAAATGGACTTTGGCACACAGCAAAGCACATAAAATGCGAACCTCATTATTATCTCACCCGAGCGGTCTGAGAAGTAGGATTCATACACCAACTTACAAGGCTCATTTATTGAGAGATTCTCTCTGGCCTCTCAGGTCCTCAACAAGTCCAGTCCTCCTTCTGCACTGGCAAAGTAACTTGTTCCCAAACCCTGGGAAATGCTCTTAAACATAAAACTAAAGGTATCAGTAGGTAGAGTTGACAGGAACACAGAAAGACAGCCATCTCTGAGAACACAGGAGTGACAGCATTCTGCAACAGGCCGATAGTCACTATCTGATTAAGCTGTTGGTTTATCCTAGCTCGCAACTTGGTTAGGTCTAGAAACAAATACGAGAGAAGCTACTGGACATAGGTGTGTAGGGCTTTCTGAATCAGGTTCCCTGAATTAGGAAGACCCACTGCAAATGTGGACGGTGTTGTCAGAGGCAGCCTAGATTAAAGAGGTCCTGGAGAAAATTTTGCCTTTTGCCACATTGTCCCTGTGCGTCTCTTTGAGAGTATACCTCTCCTATTGTTGCCACTCCTGCCACACTCCTTCATAAGCATCAGAACCCAGGGTTTCCAGTTTCCGTCCTGGACTGAAGATAGAGGCTCTCCAAAAATCCTGCAGGCCTTCAACACCAGACTGAGACTGCTGTGAACTCCAGGGCGGGTGAACAGCTACTAGCTTCCCATAACGGAGGTAGCTAGATCAAGTAAGTCAATCCAATAAATTCTTTTAAACTACGCAGTCGTTCTTTCCATTCTGTTTCCCTAGAGAATTATGATTAATATGGCTATTGAGCCCATGTTTCTAAGCTACAGTTATACACTAAATACAGATCATGCATGGGAGGATGGGCACTTTCTGCTTGTGGTAGAGCGGTATCCCCACACCCTCCTCATCAGACCCATCCCCCCTCCTCATCAGACCCATCCCCCCTCCTCATCAGACCCATCCCCCCTCCTCATCAGACCCATCCCCCCTCCTCATCAGACCAATTATCCTGCACTTGAGCTGTCCTTTGTTTCTGCCTTGGTCCCCTAGTATTTGAGCTGCTCTTCCTAGTCCTTCAATATTTATCTTCTAATTTAAGCTTTCCAAGCAGGGGAGAAATCCAGTTTGTTAAAATACAAAGCATATTTCTGGAATAAGAATATAGAGTATTTATTGTTCCTGATTTGGGTTATAAAATGTAACATCTCTTTCTTGATCTGTAGCATTAATGGTTCCAACTAACCCAGTGTTTGTTAAATATCAGTTCTTAGATCATCATAAAAATGGTTTGGGGGCTTGCCAAAGACAGAAATATCCAGATTCCAAACTTGGAAACTCTGAATTGGAAGACAGGATGGGGTCAGGGCATCATTAGTAAATCAAGTGCATCTCTCTTCTTCAACCATGTGTTAGAAACTGAATAGATGATACCTAAGTTTCCAAATCAAGAGTGTTATAAGCCACATAGTAATAAATTTGGTCTTCTTTTATCTAATGACAACCTTTAGCATGACTTTGGGGTCCAGAACAATGGAATTGAATGTAAGACTGCTTGCTGCAACTTTATCAAAGCTATAAACAACCAAGTTCTCCATCCATCATTGATACCATCACCATCCAACCATGAATCCAGTCAACCCCTTCCTTAGTGAAAAACACCTAAAGACATATATTCTACATATGTGCCACTCAAGACACAATATGTCCTGTTATACAGTGGATACCAGTTTGATCTATGGGAGTCTTGTTGTCCATCAGTTCCACAATATCCCACCTTTAACAGGCTCCTCAATTACCCCACCCACATGTCTCTTCCAATGGGAACAATGCACCATGTCCTTATACAAACCATTGATGCATTTCTTCTGGTTTTGTTATAACATTCCTTTATCTTCTCCAGATGAATAAAGAGATATAATTATTTTAGACTCCTTTAAAGGAAGCAAATGCTTAAGTCAAAGAAATTGGGAATTGCAGAAGTGGAGAGATCTCTTCCAAACAGACAGCCTGGGGACATCTAAAAGCATCAGATTAGCTGCCTGGTTACATCGAAAGCCTCCAAATTATGTCCTGGAGGGAGAATGCTGAGGAAGTAGAGTGCACAGCAGCAGCAGGGTCTGAATTCATGATTAGCCTCTCTTTCTTCTTAGAGTCAGGGGTTCTGCATGGGAGCAATGGAGTCTCGCCATAGACCACTTTTTCTAAACAGCTTCCTCTCAAAACCCTGCATCCTGAAGTATTTTGTCCCTTAACTTTAGAGGCCTCAGTACATACTTGCAGAGCTAGAATTGACTTCTTTCTACATTCACATGGAATTTCTAAATTCCCACTCAAAGCCCTGTAGAATGTTGCATTCACAGATCATCCTAACTTTCAACAGCAAGACTGAGAACACACAGGCAGGCTCACACCTCTGAATCAGGAGAGAGTGAGGTTAGGTTCCAAGATTCCCAGGAAGCCTTCACAGATTTACTCTGCCATGGGGTTGAATAATGTCCCCTAGTTGGAAGTGCCAGGCTTTCCAGGTAGCTATATCTAAGCATCTCTCTGTCTCTGTTTTCCAACCTGGAATATTCTAACTTTATTCTCAGTCACTTGAGAGAAAACCTGATTGCCCTTTATCAGCTGCCAGAACACCCTGAAACTGTAAAAGGAAATGAGTTCATCAGTGTTTGCATAAATCTGCACCCGTGTGAGGCTCAGCATGTGTGCCACTCTGGGCCATAGTGAAGAATCAACCCTACACAACCCTACACAACACTATCAGTTGGCATGCCACAGAGGATAGGGGAAATCTTGCAAGGTCCCATCCCTAGATGAGGAGCTGCAGGGACTGACTGTCTTTTGAGATGGAGAATTAGTATCCTTTAGGGATGAGTTCCCAATCAGTTAGCCAATCCCAAGGAAGTAGTCGGCTTTAACAAGTATACATACGAACATCATTAAATAAAATTAGTTCAGCTGGCTGAGATCTATACATCGGGTGCAACACTAAAGAGGGGGCCATGGATTTTAGGGGGAGTAGAAGCATGGGAGGATTTGGCGGGAATTAAAGAGGAATGAAAATGATATAAATACAGTACTCATGTATGGCATTCTCAAAGGAAAATGTTTAAATTTAAAGTATAGATAGATATTCAATCTTTTTACCAACCCTGGTGTTCAGATTCTATGATCAGAACAATTTATAACTTAGAGACCTCTACTGTTTATATATAATCCAATAAAATATGTGTATATACATAATATTCATTAAATATTCTATATTATATATTCATTATGTTTTATTGTACCATGCCATTATATATTAATATACAACTAGTTGTTATATGTTACACAGCATATGAATAGCACAGCCCAGCATGTGTGTGTTTATATCCATAGGCAAGGGCAGGGGAGGACAATCAAACCAATTTAAAACCTTTTTATAGCCTAGGCTTCTTGGCAATGATTTCCATTTCAGCCAAAGTCACTCAATATCTATCGGCAGCAACGCACAAACCTGGAAACAGCATCCATTGGACCTTTTCAAATTTATGTTTGCTACTATTCTTATTATTGTTATTACAACTGTTTGTGCATGTATGTGTACTTGTGTGGTACACATGCCATAGTGTGCATGTAAAAGTCAGAGGTCAAATTTCAGGACTCATGTTCCTGGGCTCAAACCCAGGAAGTCAGGCTTGCATTGCGTGTGCTTACACCCTCTGTGTCATCTCTCTTCTGCCACCTCCCTCACAGGCCATTTAAAGTTATTCCATATGACTGGCAGACTGTGTCAGATGGTGGTGAGCAGTAATGCTTAGTGTGTACAAACAGATAATCTTGACTGCTATATTAAATGGACTTAAAATCTCTGAGGAGACAAACCTGTGTCTGGGTCTCTGTGGGTATGTGCAGAGATGTCTAGCTGAGGCAGGAGCACCTACCCTCAGTGTGAGGGGCACCATTTGCTGTGCTTGGGTCCTGCACTGAATAAAAAGAAGAAAACGAGCTAAGCATCAAACATCTTCTTTTTGTTTTCTGAGCACAGATACAGTGTGATTAGCTACACCATGCTGCTGCCACTGTGCCTTTGTTGGCAGGATGGGATATACCTGGGAACCAAAATAAATCCTTCTCTTTGTTACAGCAACAAGAAAAGTAATGTATGTATAAATGTGTGTATACATATGTTTATGTGTGCATGTACACATAATACATACATTAGCAATCGCAAATTCACCCATCCTTCTCTTGCCACAGTTTTGAGTGGTGCATGAATTAGATTAAGTGTCCAGATTACATAGAGGAATTTAGCTTAATGACCTACAATTGCTTTAATGGCTTTGAGATTCAGAAGGTAAGAAGATAACCCATTTCTTCCATTGAGCCTTAAATATAAAATACCTCTGATTGACTGTCAGGCAAACTCAATTTTATTGCTATCTGAATTATTCAGAATCAATATCCAACATTAGCCAGCACAGGGAAGTGTAGATATAAGGCAGCGTTGGGAAACAGCCTCTCTCTGTATTGAATAATTATGCTTTGTGTGGGGGATAATGAGTTGCTTGCTGCATGTCACTACTTCAGACACACTGAGAATTAACAACTTTATCAAACCTTGATATTATATAATAAAAGGCATCCCTTGATGAAAACAATGAATTGAAGAGTTTTGAAAATGCCCACAACCCAGCCCCACCCCTAAGAACTGGGCTCAAGGGCCCCCACCTCTGCTGTAAGAAGAAACAGAGGATAGGACATGAACTTGATCTGTTTACATGGGAGAGAAATTGACTCTAGTTATGTTTTAGGTTATTTGACGGTTAAACTGCAACCTCGTATTTCCTCTTAGCTGGAAATTGCTTAAAGGCATAAACAGGCCAAGCAGCAGGCTGCGTGCAGAAGCCCTCCCACGGCTGATGCGTGACTGTCAGAAGCACTGCCTGTAGTAATTTTCCAGAATGTACTATGAAAGGCCAAGAGTCCAGTCTTCACAGGCAACAAGAAAGTACCAGTGTTCTTGCTAGTGTTGACTGTTTGACCAGATCTATGCAGAAATCCTGACTGCATTAGATAGTTTACGACTGTGAACCTGCAAAGAGAGGAACTGTCATGACTTCCTCTTAATTTTCCAGAAAAGGGCATTAAAGAGATCGAACGATTTTTCTTTCCTCCAGAACTAAGTGTGCAAGCGGTGGAGGTGAGATTCCAAAGAGGAATTTGCAGTTTCATGTATGAATCAGGCATATGCTATCACTGTGGTGGCATTCAGATGACACAAAAAACAGGAGAGAGACACAGTCAGATGCCCTACAGAGTACTGAAGATTAGCTGTCGTGAAAGCAAAGTGGTGTAGGTCCTGCCCCATAAGGTACTCCATGCATGTCCTCACAGCCATCAGCCCACTGGGTAAGCACAAGAGGGTGTTTACACACAGACACATTCTTCATTCCTAATGTAAGGAAAGAGATGCAAAACACCCCACCCCAAATTCATACTGAAACTCTGGATGACAGAACTCGGCTCAAACATATCCCCCAAGAGCTGTTTCTACTGTTTCCCTCATTAAAGTCCTGGCTCAGGCTAATAAATCAGTGTACAATTTGTGTATAATCTAATTTTTGCCTTGTGCATCATCTAGTATGGGTGGAAGCAAGGGAAAAATGAACAACAAAAAAGCCACAACTGTAAAATGAAGACTAATGAGAACTCAGATCCTTGAGAAAATATCTTTGAGCTGCTTTTTAGAGTCATGGAGAGGCCACCAATCTCCACTTTGAGGGTCATGATTACAGAAAAATCAGTGTGATCTGTTGCTTCCATGGAGCTGAGTTAGGTAGGTGGTAGGTAGATAGCACATACATGCACACACTCATATGTGTGTAGATAATAGGTTGGTAGATGTCTGCATGTTTATGTGCATATGTAAGTAGATATATAGACACAATCATTGGTACATCCATATTTATGCATACATATATAGAGGGGTAGGCAGGTAGAGAGGTGATAGGTAAATAAATGATGCATACATACATACAAGAGTAATAGATGATAGATTAGATAGATGATAGATAGATAGATAGATAGATAGATAGATAGATAGATAGATAGATAGATAGAAGATAGATAGATAGATAGATAGATAGATAGATAGATAGATAGATACATGATAAAGATAATAGATAGGTAGGTGATAAAAGGACGGATAGATTTATTACAGATGGAAGGATGAACACTTATGACATATTACACAAAGAAAGATATATTTCCATATGCACACTTACTCAAACCAAATACCTAGAAATCATGATGAGCTGTCATTGCGCACAGCTATTTCTGTAGGTGACACACAAGCTGCACCACTGTAGGCGTTAATTGTGTCCTGGATGCATCCTTTCCTTCCCCCTTAGCCATTTATAGCAGAGCCAATAATAATTCCCAAGCCACCCCCAAATCATCCCACAGAGAAAACTCAGTGTTCCTTAAAACTAGCCAGATATATATTAGGTACCCTTGCAAGGAACACAGCAATTACATAAGTTAATGGTATTCAGTGATGTGGGTTTGAGAAAGAGGCAGCAACAGAAGAAAAAAAAAGGAAAGAAAAGGCTCATGCAAGCCCTCAGTTCCACCAGCAGATTTATTCTCTGAGCATGCGCACGTGTTTGGAAGTGAGCGTTAGTGGAGGCAGTAGATTATTACAAAGAAGGTGCTGTATACAGGAGAGGTGTCTCTTCCTCCTTGTCTTCTTCATAGGGGTCTGAGCACACCTCGATAGTATGCTTTGAATTCAGTTCACTAGCGTAAGAACGGGAAGGCTGCGACTGCAGAGGTTGAGCACTAGTTCAGAGCACTTGCTCCTCCCCCAAAGATTTGGAGCTCAGTTCCCAGCACCCACATTAGGTAACCCACAAGCACTCATGTTGCCCAAGTTTTAAGTGGTACTCTAGGCCTCTCTGGTTAACCAGTGGCAGCTCTGCAGTCTGATCATCAGGCAAGCTTTATTTGTTAGAGTACAAACAAGATACCACCACACACTCACGATGTCGGTTCCAAGGGACCCAAGGCCTGATTTTGCCCCTCACAGGCATCTTCACCCATATGCAAAGACACACACACACACACACACACACACACACACACACACACACACACACACACACAAATCAAATACATCTTTCAAACAAACCAAAAACGTAAGTGCTTAGACAAGCTATGTTGCAAAATGGGAAAATGTCTCTTTGCAAATACTGTTTGTTTTACCCAATTACAGGTAGCAATTTGAAAAGCCACAGCTTAAAACCCAAGAGGCGTATTACATAAAACCACAGCCATAGTGAAGCTCAAAGGCCTCCCTAGCTCAAGGGGAGAAATGCTGGTTTTGCTTCCGAGAAAGGCAAGTAAGGGATCTGCTGCAAAGGCAGCACTGCTTCAGCAACAGCAAAGACAAGCAGCTCACTGCCCTCTCCTGGTCCTGGCTGACAAAGCCCCTTTCTAAGTAGCACCAATAACATAATTATGTAGGAGTTGACACCAGGAAAATCCTCATTGCTCTTTTTGCCTGGAGAGTGGGGTTGATTTGCAATTCTGAAAGGATAATGAAAGGGCCGGTGTTATTATTTAATATAAAAATAGATCTCCTGGCTTCCCCCAAGTGTTTATCATCAGATACAGGGAACAGTATCAAACTGAATTACTCAGTATCATCTCTGATAAATCAAATGAGGGTCAGCGCTGGTAAAGGATGAAGCCACAGAGTAGAGCAGATGCTTGAAGAGAACACACAGCCTCAAAAACAACTTCGAATTATTGAATTTTCAATGGTTTCCTTTCATTCACAGAAGATAAGTGTGTCTAGGCCAGTGGATTCTGGCTGCATCTCTGGGGCTGTTGACTGGCGGCAACACTTCTCTCTTCACTATGAGGCAATCCCTGGCCTCTGCATCTGCTCTAACAAAAGATCACAGACCAGTGACTGGAGGGGGACCCTAAGAAGAGGACACTGTTTCACTTCACAGGTCTAGAGAATGGGAAATTCAATGTCAATGAGCTGGCTTATTCAGCTCCATCAGAGAGCACTTCCCAGGGCTTCAGAGATGGCTCAGAGGCTGAGAAGAGTCTCGCAGAAGAGCAGCACTCCAGTGGAGGCCCATCACCACCAGTGACTCCAGCTCCAGGGATCAGGCACCATCGTTGGGCCTCTGTGGACACCTGTGCACTGTGCACGTACCAACACAGACACACACATACACACATAAGAAATCTTTTTTATTTTAAAAGATGACTTCATGGTTTATGTGTTGGATCCCCTCTTGGAGGAAGACACAAGCAAGATCTCTAAGCTTGTACATTTGCATTGTTCCTATCCCAGACCTCTCAACATCATGACTTAACCACTTCTCAGAAACTGAACATCCAACTCCCATCCATCAGAGTGGGAGTGAAGGTGTCATCCTCAAAACATTAGTGGGTAGCACATGTATATGCAAAGCAAATCAGAACTAAACACCACATCTCCGAAGCTGCTATGGAGTGTTTGCTACTCTTCTCAGAGACTAACTAAATGTGGTCCCCAAGCTGCCTGCTCTCCACATAGATCATGTCTGATGAATGTTCTGTGCTTCTCCAGGGAGACAGGCTGTGGATGATGGTGACAGACACAAGAGCAAAGTCCTCAAGTACTCATTTGTCAAGTCCAGGGGTCTACAAACAATCCTACACATGATGAAATAATGCCCCAGAGGAATTCTGTAAGTCATTCTTTGCCACGACAGTTCCCCAAAAGTATCAATCTGCATGTAATAAAATAAAGAGCACAATATGAAATGGTACTCAAGTCATTCGCTGGCTGCCTTCCACTCACCCAGAGGAAACCGTTCACCATTTTCCTTGTACTACATCTCAGACATTCAATGCATACCCTAGGCAGAGTGGAACATGCATATAATCCCAGCATTTGGGCGGTTGACACAAGAGATCTACCAAGTCTGAGGTTAGCTTGGGCTTCTTAACAAACCATGTCACAATTTAAAAAAAAATGAAAAAGAAGCTGTTATGATTTTATGTGACTTTTCCTGGAAAACATGAATCAATGAGTTTATGGGAGTTGCGGACAAGAAAATAGGGGGTAAGTGTCATACAGGACATGAGTGACCCAAGGACAGTTGCATTACAGAGCAGCCCACCTCAGCCTCAGCATGAGGGAAGACTCTCAAAAGCTACATCCCCAGAGCTGTCTACACAACTTGCAGACAGTCCACCAAGAGCATCTCCTCTTCCCCAGTGATGATTGGCTGCTTTGTAACCTTGGAAAGGGACCTCATGGATCACGCAACTTTCTGAGCTTCCTGAGTCTCTAGGCTTCTGAGGGTTTTTTGGGGGGGGGGTAGTCTTAGTAGGCCCCTTCTTTTTTCTTTCATCTTTTTCCTTTTGCCTACCTTCAGGAAGGAGTATTTTAATCCTGAGGAAATACCTACATAACACACACATACAGTGATGATTGTGGCCTATAATCTTCTTATTCAAATTATCTATTATATAAAATATTCTGGCCCTTTGTTTTTATATCAATGGCATATTAATGGGTGCCACCTCCAAATCTTTATCTTTTGTCTATTATTGCATGATTCTCTATGTTACCAACTGCCTATGTTCAAATGACACTTGTAACCACTGGGACATAGAAAGGCCCAAAAGTTCCTGTTCAGTTGGGGAACATAGAGCAGCCTTTAGCACTTACTGTGTGTCAGGGGGTACAATCTGTCATGTCCATCCATGCTCACATACAACACACTACCTCCTTCCTAAATAATGATGGTTGCTATGGTTTCCATGGACATAATCCCACTATTTGTGTCATATTTAATAAAATAGAATCTGAGGTGCATAGCTAGGATGAGGAGATGACTCATTGTATAAGGTTCTTAATGTACAAGTGCGAAGAGCCCAGCTTGGATCTCCAAAATCCATGTAAATGCCGGGCAATATGACAGTCCACCTGTAATTCCAGACCTCAGAGTTAGAGACAGGAATTCCCAGAGCAAAGTGAGCTAGCTAGAATAGTCATACAGATGAGTTCTGGCTTAAATTGAGAGATCAGTCCTCATAATAAGTGAATAAGATAAGAAGTAGCCAATCAAGAAGACTCCAGATGTTACCCTCAAGCCTCCACAGGCATTTATATAAACATGCAAGTGTATATCCACAAACATGTATTCACACATGTGAACATGTGAACATGCTCTTACAAATAAACACCATACATAGAGACACATGCAAATAAACATGTTTCATTAACATTTAAAGCCAAGACAAATAGATTTTAAGCATGATACCATCAACATAACCATGCAGAAGACTCTCCACTATTGCCTGGCTTCTCTCAGACCCTGGCACTCAGCTCTAATGGGAGCTACTTAGGGGGTGACTAATCAAGTGTCAGCCACAGCCGATGGAGCACTCCTAAATTGCCTAAAAACACAGCCCCTGTCATCTCCAAGCACAAACATTCACTCTACCCCATGGGTGGTCAGACCAGGCCCAGATGTCAGCATGCCAAATCTACATGTGGATTTCTTACTGATGAATATTACAGCCAACGTCCCCATCTGGCCGCTGAGATAAATAATGTAGGAATGAAGATATGCCTACACAATTCATGCAGTATTGATGAACGGGGCCCTTAATTCAGACCACGTCTACAAATCATTTAATTATGGCTTATGCAACTGTTAAGAGAGAAGCATGGTTTAGACATGTTTGGATGGATATGGGTTGGAGATTTTCACATACACAAGGCAGAAATTCTAGGACCCTTTGATTACATTCAATACAGCTGTAGACACTGATCTTCAGTGCAGCACAAGTATAGTGGAGGGCAAAGGAAACTATTGCTTAGCAGGAATTGCATGAAATTTACTACAATGGTGTGTGTGTGTATGTGTGTGTGTGTGTGTGTACACATGTGTACACATTCAAGTGGATATCAGAGGGGAAACTTCAATGTGTTGTTCCTCAAGTAATTTCCACCTCTTTTTTATCAATTAAAATTATACCTCGACAATTTCACACAAAGTGCCCATCCCCAATCTTGCATGTCCACCTCCCTACCACTGTTATGCAGCTCCCTCTTTTCTTCTGATCTCTTTCTCATGTTCACCTCTATTCTTTGTTTTCCTTGACCTGGTGAGCCATTGACTTTACCTTGAACATCCGTGCAATCATGGCTTTGGAGCTATTTGTTCAAGGCAGGTGGGCTCAGTAGTGGGTACACAACAGAAGAAAATGCTTCCCCACTCCAAGAATCTATCAATACCGAACGGAGCAGCTGTAAGGAATGGAGAGCCCCATAAGCTTTCCTTTACTTTGGAGACATCATCTCTCTCTGGTCCAGAACTTGCCCATTACATTATGCTGTCATGGTGGGCCACATCGTCCTGCTACTCCCGCCTCCCCAGAGCTAGAGGTGCAACCATGAGCCACTTGCCTCACTTCACGCTGATATTTGAAATTAAATTCAGGTCCTCATAACTACACAGTGAGCACTTTACCGACACAGCTGTCACTCCATACTTCATGAGTTTTTTGAACCCCTATGATACTTGTGTAAAGCAGGCGTTAATATCTCCCCATCACTTGCGGTTTGGCAAGGCTTAGAAACCTATTGATATTGTGACGGAATTGCATCAAGGTAGAGGGGGTGGAACGAGAAAAGACTTAATGGCTCCTCATGCTTCTACACACTTGTAGTTTGACTCCAGTGGTGCCCTTACTTCTTTACTTCTTTAAGAGTCTCTATCTTTGTGTGTGTGTGTGTGTGTGTGTGTGTGTCTGTGTGTGTGTGTCTGTGTGTGTGTGATTTTTCGAGACAGGGTTTCTCTGTAACTTTGGAGCCTGTCGTGGAACTAGCTCTTGTAGTCCAGGCTGGCCTCGAACTCACAGAGATCTGCCTGCCTCTGCCTCTGAGTGCTGGGATTAAAGGCGTGCGCCAACACCATCTGGCTAAAAGTTGCTATCTTATCACCATCAAGAAGTCATCTCTCCCCATTGGGATGGTATAAGTGTCCTACTATTTGTTTAGGACCCCACAGGATCTGACTCCTAGTTTGCTCAAAATCCCTACCCAGTACATCTCCTCCTCCCTAATGATCTGACCCCTGCTCTTCACTAAGCCAAGACAGTTGAGCTTCAGTCCCTTCACCCTCTCTGCTATTGTTGCCTGTAACAACCTTTCTTCAATTACCCATGGCTGGATCCTCATCAACCTGTAAGTCTTCACTTGTGTTATCTTCTCAGAAAGGACACAATCTAGATTTCATTGTTCAAAAGGAGAATCTCTCTCAGCATCACCACTTACTGCTCTTGCTTGTAGCATCACTACTGATTCCGTTATCACTTAACAAACCCTACAGTTACACTTCTCAGACATGACTTTGCACTCACTTCTCCCAATGAAATACAGAGTCATAATGGTGTCACTCATTCCCTGGACTGTTTTGGTTTTTCCAGTGCATGGAAAGACCAAGAAAGAAACCTTGTCTGTTCTTATAACGTTGTGCTGTTACTTTGCACTGAGGGCACAATGGAAGCAATGATGAAGTCTCAGGAAGGAACTGAAGATGCTGGGCTCCGTCTGAAAAATGCCTAATGGGCAAGAACGTGCCACCATCTCTAAAAGGACCACACTCAACCTTCTTTGGATGTACATCCAGATCAAGCATAGATGCTTGGGCAGTGAGCACTTTACCACCTGTGCTGTCGCTCCGTCCCTATGTGTATCTTCATACGCCTGCGATCCCAGCCCTTCGCAGCAGAAGTCTCTCCAAGTCTGGCCTCTGGGTGGATAATGAAGGTCAGAGGAGCCACATTCTCACACAACAGGAAAAGGTATTTCCAAACTTACTCTTACATAATGCTTCCTTTTGGGTTCACATTCCTACTCTCGTGCCACCAGTTCCATAGAAGTAAGGCATCATCCATAACCAGACAGAGTGACTGGGGCTTTCAGATGCTTTTAGCACGTGTCAGCATTGAAGGCATTTGTTGCTGACGGAGTTGATCCAGGCCATGACATTAAAAACCACTCTTTCTTTCCTTTAAAATGCCTTAAGTATCCCAGGATCACTGACTATCTTGATACATTCAGCTGTGTGTTCGCGCACGCAAACACACGCAAACACGCACACACACTTCATTGAACGTCAACTTCCCAGCTTCTAAGACCAGCATCTTTGACTTGCACCTGCTGTTCTTGGGGTTCTGTTGTACTCAGAGACAGACTCTGCTGGAAACACAGGTGGGCTTCAGGAAACAGCCCAACCCCGTTACACAAAAGAGTGGAGGTGAGCGATTTATCTCAAAGATGAAAAGAAAAGTGTTAGAGTCATTACATGTGAGTAGAAATTGGGATCTGCTGAATATGGGCTTTGTGCACACGGTAGTTCTTCCTCTTTCAGCCGAGTTACTACAACAGAATACCAGAGACTTGATTGCTCAAAAAGCAAGCACAGGAAGGCCACAAGACTAAGGACTTGTGATACCACTCTTTGGGCTTGTAGGTGGTATCTCTCTTTACCCTCCGATGGCAGAGAATAAAGCTCTCCAGTCTTTTCTTAAAAGGGCATTGATCCCATTTATAAAGGTTTTGATCTCAAGATCCAATCACCACCATCAGACTCCCACCTCCCATTTCCACTGCACTGAAATTTCAATTTGAACATGGAGATTTTGAGGGGACATAACTTCCAGGAGATGGCAAGGCAGAACTTCAGAAAAATATGCTGTGACCTTTCAAACCCCAGGCAACAATACCGCCTGCTTGGCAAGCCTCATTAGGTTCTGGGTTTCATCCCCCTGGTGAGTCAGTCTCCATGCTGTATGTACGGCTAGGCCAGCCCAGGTTATGTGAAGATACTTGGCATCAGATGGTGGGATGGACACTGTCCAAGCAGCAGGGCTGCAAGAGCAGGACAGGAACAAGTAGTCAAGAGATTCTGGAATGGACTTTATCCCAAGGAGATTTAAAAAAAGGCAGTTGAAGGCCAACAGGCTGGAAAACAAGCAAGTCAATCTCAGTTGCAGAAATGGTCACATCAGAATAGAGTTGGGTGGAAAATACTAGAAACAAAGCAAAAATGAAACAAAACACACACTTTGAGTTAAAATCCTGTTTTTCAGGCCTGGGGGTTGTAGTTTAGATGGGTAGAGAGATTCCCCAGCACAAAGTCCTAGGTTCCATCCCCAACAACACATAAAGCAGGCACATGCCTGTAACACCAGTGCTCAAGAGGCAAGGACATGGATATAGCCCCATGTGTGAAGCCTTCCTGGGCTACAAGAACATGTTCTAGACAAAACAAAGCTACGAAGAGAGACCCTGTCTCACACAACAGAAAAAGGTATTTCCAAACTTACTGTTACATATACATGTGTGTGTTTGCATATTGACACATATTTTTACAAATGTAGCAGGAAGAAAGGAACAGGAGGAGGTAGTCATGGAAAATACCAACAAGTCTAAAGGACTGGGTTTGAAAAATCAAAAAGGAGCTTATTGTAAGTGTTTAAGCAAAGGAAAAAGACTTAAAGGTAGTGTCTTGACTCATCTCTGATGACAGGAAGAAGATATTGCCATAACCTTACATGCAAATGAAAAGCCAATGCACCTTTTTTGTTATAGGAATTGCTTCAAGTCCATATCACTCTAAAGGCTCATGTTGTAGCTGGGCAGGAAGTGTCTTTGTCCACGCATGAAACTATAGCACCACTCACTTAGTTCCCAGGCCTGGAATGGGGTCTGCACTTCAGCACTAAACCCTCTCGGAGAGGTCAGGGGATTGTAAGGTTGGAGGCAGAACTTCGGTTCCCAAGAAACTTCATTCCCTAAGGAACCCACAGTGTACTGGTTATTGGACTCTAAGGTATGCTATTTTATTCCTCAATAAAACAGGATTTCAAATGTATTCAGGCATATAATTCTTTTTTTTTTCCAATTCTTGGGTTGAAAGGAAGAAGAGGGAGGAGGGAAAGAGGAAGAGAAGGACGAGGAAAAGGAAGAAGAGGAGAAGGAGGAGAAGGAAGAAGTGGTTATACAAACAATATCTAGGGCCAGGTGAGTGTTGCATCTTAAAGACATGGGTTTACTGAGTCTATCTGAGTGTCAGAGGAAGTGAGCAGGTAAGAGTCCTCAGAGAAAACAAACACAGTCAATCTGGGTCTTTAGCTCTTCAGAGGTTTTCAGCGACCAGGTGAGGAAATTTTGCTTGATAGCAAATTGGTTGGGATACAGTGATCCTTCTGGATTATAAATTTCTTCTTTGCCAATTATGAACTTGACAACCATTTATTTATTAACCTAACAGCCTGCTGCTTTCAATGGTATCTCCTTCTGTTTATACTGGGGCAAGATAAACTTGAGCATCCTCAATTTCTAACCTATTCCTCCTCATCCCAATGTCAAATGGTTAAACATGTTTGAAAATGACTCAGTAGAACTGGGTTTTAAAAAGAAGGTTAAAACTTTCTTCTAAATGTACTCATGGCAAGGTCTCGTGTTCTGTGTGTGAGAGCGATAAGGTCTAGCTTGTTGTGAGGGGGGAGTGTTTGGGAACTCAGGAGAAGGCAGTGGCTGAGTGCCGTGCGCTGATGCTCAGTCATCGCTGCTGCCATGAAACCTCAGCAGAGGGAATGGAAGGCGCAGAGGCTGGTGCTGTGCACTGTCTCCAGGTCTCTTGTTCTCCCAGAGCGCCTTCCTTTTCTGAGTGCCTCGCCATCTCCCAGGCTGAGCCACCATCTCTTTGGGGAGTGCTCCACATCTGGATCCTCCAGCTCTAACCTGTCTCCTTTTTTTTCTCATTTTAGATTGCTTTCTAGAAACATCAGTCTTGCTGTCAGCATCAGCCAGAGTCAGCATTTCTAAGGCATTCCTTGCTCTCCCGGCCAAGCACTGTTCATAACATGATGCCACTCACCTTTCAGCTGTACAGATGTGAAACCTTGATGAGACCATATATGGTGTGATTCTTTTTCCTGGGGATATGTGAGAAATAGTTCACTCACCTCAACCAGGAACTAAAACAGACTAATGCCATGATGCCTCCAAGTCCAACTCACCAAAACAGTGAGTTTATTGGGATTAGTTACAGAGCACAGGTAGCCCCCGAATAGCCACACCATCAAAATGTCTTACCCCAGCATGGACAGTGACTGCCTGGTAGCTGTGGGTAGACTCCCCTTCTCTTTACCCTCAACGTTCCATTCCCTCAGTTCCTGAGAGCAGGGGAGGAGGGACATGCAGGCTGGGCAAAATCACACACAGGTGTGCAGGGGACAATGACTGAAATCCAAAGTGCCGGTCGGATGATTCTCCTCTTTCCTGTCCTATGAAGGAACAGCAAGAGACTCCATCTTGAGGGTCCCCTGGAAGTAGTCATAGCCTCTCTGTTGAAAAGGGGGACAACAGTGTAGCGTAATGGTGCCCCCCCCCCCTACAGCACTGCATGGCTACCATGTCCCTTGTCTATACACAGTGGCCTAATTTAAACATGTAAATTCACAAAGCTCAACTTCCTTGACTCATGAACCTGTAGAACTGTAGTGTAAATACCCCAGGTCCCCAGTTTTAGAGCAGGACGTCTCTATAGTAACAGCCTGACCTGATTCCAAGCCTCCTCAGTACACAACACTCTAGTTACTCCGAGTTCAGTGGGTTGATAAACTCCAACTCTGTCTCTGCCCCATCACTTACCGACCTCATAGCTACAACCACTGAGATTCTCTCTCAAACTATGTCCAGGTGAAACTTCTCCTGGAATTAGCCCCTGGAGAACCCACAGCCACTTTGACATCTCCCTTTCCAATGTCACCACCACAGCCACCAGATCCTTTACTTCCAAGGTCACTTTCACGCCCTCTGAGGCTCACCTTCTCTCTACTGCAAGGACCCTGTCCGACTACCAGGGGAGCAGTCTGGAAATTTCCCAGTAGAGATGTCGTCAAGACTGACACCTTGAGGTGAGAGGAGGTACAGCACCGGCGGAGCGGGGCGGGGACTGAAGGGGAAGCAGACCATAAAGGCTCTGTTGGAGGAAGGGAAGTTCAGCTTTGTTGGAGCAGATGTTCTCCGTGTCTGAGTCACGGACTTCATCTCTGCTCACTAAGGGGCATTTGGAATGCCTTGAGCAGTTCTGAGGAGAGATGCTACTGGAACACAACGGGTAGAAACCAGGACACTGCAAAGCACGGGACTGCCCTCCATACAGAATTATCTAGCGCCAAATGCCAGGAGCACCAAAGCTGAGCAACTCTTCCCTGGAGTTCGTAACTGAGAGGAGTTAGTGTCCTAAGAAGAAAGCCAGAGAGCGTTAGGAGCCAGGTCGGGAGGAACTGGGGAGGTGCGGGGTCTCTGTCCTGGTATCCTAGACTGTTATCCGGGCCTCCACACCGAGACTGATTATCTTAGATGAAGTAAGCCAGAGACAGTGCTCAAATGATGCTTGGTCTCTTTCTACACAGAGGTGGTCCCATAGGAGCAAAGAGGAGATGGGGGTGCAGGTGGGGCTTGGTTCAGCTCAGTCCGGCCAGGCGTTCCTAAATCTGTGGTGGCCAGCATCATGCCACGTGGTCTCCACGTGACAGAGTAAACCTGTCTTCTCCACACCTGGTAGATTGGAACAGGAAAATTAGAATTTGGAGATCATCTTAGGCTAGAGATCCTGTCTCATAAATAAATAACTTAGTGAGTAAATAAAAGTGCATTGCCACTGAGCTACATCCTTAACTCATTTGGTTTTTTTTTATTTAATCTATTATAATTATTCATTTTTATGCGCATTGGTGTTTTGCCTGCATGTATGTCTATGTGAGGGTGTCAAACTCCCTGGAATTGGAGTTACAGATGGTTGTGAACTGCCATGTGGGCACTTGGAATGGGACCAGAATCTTTTGCAAGAACAGGCAGTGCCTTCTGTTTTCTTAATTTTTTAAATGTTGTCTCTTCTCTGTATAACACACGATGGCCTTGAACTGCTGATCTTTTTCTCCAGTGCTGCTGCAGGCATGCATGGGGGGGGGGGGGCTGACAGCATTGTTAGCTGTACAGCTCTACTTTGTTTTAACCTCACTGTCTGCATAACAGCCTTTCATGGTAATCAGCTGTGGCAGCCATAGCCCATGGCACTTCCCCTCACCAATATATATGTGCCAAGTATCTCTGAAAAGGGTATTCTAGCATACCCCAGATTTTGAACTTCTATCTTATCCCAGATTGTCATGGGCCACCCTATGGTCACTTAGAATCATGGACTGTGGCAGCAAAGAATGGCCCTCAGACAATTGACACTCCAGTGAAAACAGGCACCACTCTCAGTGATTTCCTAACTATAAGCTGGTATAGGTGAACTGGTGCTGTTTAAGGTAGGTTAAGGTATGCTACAATGTGCAATGAGTTGGGTGTTAGACTATTTCAGCATATGGAAAGTTTTGTTGGATAGACTCCATCATATAACAAGCATTTTAAGAAACTGAAGTTCCGAGCTTGGATCAACCAGACCAGGTGGTTTCAGTGGAGAGAGACTGCAGGTATTTTGTGGCTCTACAGTTTCCTCTAGAAGAACATCGCGTTCATGTTATGAAGCTTACAGTTTCCTGCCCCATCTTCTGGTTCCTTCTGGAAACAGTTCTTCCTGTACTTGGGTATGACATAAGCCCACCGCTCCCTCCATAAACTGGTTTCCACTGGGATATAGGCAAACAAGTTCCTCACCTTGGATCTCAAATTCAATGGTGTCTTAGGCTTGGGGCTACCACAGCTATTTTCCTTTCCCCTATGACCCTCACAAGAGCAACCGGTACATGGAGCTAGAGAGAACGGTGAAGGCATTCAACTCCAGCGCATCATACTCTAAACCAGAGTTATTTTGTTGATGAAGATAGTTTGAACAATGTGTCTTTCATGGCCAGGGCAAGAATGTAACTACATACAAGGTGAATATGCTGTATCCAATATGGTAGCCATCACTGTATGAGGAGAGAGAACACCTGAAACCTGTCTACTTCTGATACAAGGCTCTGGGTGTACAGAATGCCCAGCCAATGCCAGTCAGGATGGGAAAGGAAACTTCAGCCTCATGATAAGAACACGCCTGGTTCAGTAAAATGTTTTATGAGATTTCATTCACCTTCTCTTTTTTAACTTTTTAGAAATATGTTTCTGACAAAGTGAAGAATCGAGTATGTGGCTTGTGTCCTGTATAGTACTATCAAGTTCTACTTTATCTTGTTCATTGCTTTCTTTGATTCATATTTTATTTGCATGTATTAAGTATATATAATAATGAGTTTTACCATAACATTTTCATATGTGTGCATAATGTACCATGAAGCAAACTCTCTTACCCTATCCTCACTTGCTTCCCAGAAAATCTCCCTACATTTCCACAGTTTCCTTTTACTATATGTCTCCTCTTTTTACCCAGAGTCTACATATGAGAGAAAACAGCAGGGTTCTTTCAGGGCGGCCCAGTGGTAGAGCACTCGCCTAACACACACGAAATCCTGGGTTCTGCCGCAGCACCACGTAAATATACTAACGTATAAGTACAGCATCGGCGGTATGGGCTCCGTGCTGGCATCTGGCTTTGCAAAGCCGAATAAACCTAGGATCATGCTGTTCCTGACAGGAGGCAAACTCCACGTCATCTCATCTGAAATCCACAGCACCTTTGCTTGGAATGTCGGCCCCTCCCCACTATTAGGCAATTGCCCCTTGTAACACGGTACCACCTCTCAAAGGGGGAAGAGCATATTTCACGCCAGTGGGTTGCCTGTATCTCATTTCACATGGAGCACAGGTGGCTGGACCGGCTGCCAAGGCACAGAACTGCCAAGTGATTCACCTTAAAGGGCCCCCTCTAGAACAGCAGTCCATCTGGCCGGTAGCCTGCAGCCTTCCCTCCACTGCTTCGCCTTGCCTCTGGGCTGTGTACCAGACAACCCTCTGATCTAGCTTGCCAGCTCGCTTGCCTCCCAGATATATGCTACACTCTCCAGGGCTGAGTGAGTTTAGAGAGAATCAAACCCACACTCCAGGTATCAGGGAACCGCTCCACCGGAACCCACAACACTCTAATTACCATAAAGCCTTCAGCACCACTGGTTCTGCAAGGTAAAAGAAATTAAATCAGTGGGCAGAGATGGAATCAGGAGAAATCTTAAGGGAGATGCATGTAAATGTACAATCTTACACTGGAAATGAGTTTTAAGATTAATACCCTTCGCAAACGCAGACGTCTGAAGAAGAATGCCTGAGAATTATGCTGTTGCAACAATGGGTCAGCTCGTCTTTGCAGGCGCTGCCAGCTGAGTTCTAGGAAGGAGCCACGGAGCTTAGCATCGTCGTTATTTTTTCCCAAGCCTTGTAATGCAAATTCTTCAAGAGAATAACAAGTGGTGCATGCTTGAAATTTATTTATAAATCAAGAGCAAAATGAAACCCTTTAATTAATCTCCGAGAATTTAGCTCCTTCCTTTCAGATCTGTCTTTTTGCACAGTTAGATGCTTAAAATAATTGCATCCGCTCGTGTGAAACTGCAGCAGTAATTCAGTGGGTTTATACTTGTGCAACCTTTTTAAAACAGGCCTTAAAACATTCATCTGTTGAACCAATTTACCAGCTTTCAATAAAGCATCTTTAAGATACTTTTTGTTACATTTATATGACATAAGCTATATTATTTTAATAATCTGTGCTTGAGATATATGGTGATGAGGGAATTATCGCTCACCTGGGGAGATGGTGTAATTAGAAAAGAGGCACAGTCGGGGAATAAAAATGATTAAAAAAAAAAAAGGCTTTCTGAAATTAACCGGCTAGGATGCTCCAATGTTGGCTTAAGTTGTTGGGGAAGCAACGGAGTGAGAAGGAGAGGAGAGGGAGAGCAGGCTAACTTGTAGTGCCTGAAGTAATTACAATTCCTAGCTCGTCATTGCTCAAGACTCTCTGAGAGCGAGAAAATGCACCCAGCCAGGACAGGAAAATGAAAGCCCAGCAGCAGAGGGGAAGGGTCTGCCTGGCTTGGGCTAATACACCCGGGCGATGAGAGAGCAGGTGCAATTATACTAATGATTTATTGAATGTTTGATTAATTGGGAATTAAGTGAATGCATCGTGGCAGGATTGTCATAGTATATCGCTCAGCCGTTGGCTTAAAAGGTATCCTAACTCCCTTCTGTAAAGCAATTTAGAAACCTTAAATCATGGAAGAAACAGTATTGAGGAGCTGTCCAACCTAGAATGTGAAGTACATGCCCCATATACCCAAAAGGACCTGGATCAGTTTGGAGGAAGAAATACTTTAAACCCAAAAAGCATCTGTAAAGCCTTCCCATTGCCAATTTACCTTCACTTTATGTAAAAAAGGGGTCGGGAAATAAGAAAATAGAGTGTGGTTGGGAAGACTCTATGTGTGTGTGTGTGTGTCTGTCTGTCTGTCTGTCTGTGTGTGTCTGTGTGTGTGTGTGTGTGTGTGTGTGTGTGTGT
>NC_022014.1:7510364-7521235 GCF_000317375.1 Microtus ochrogaster | reverse complement strand
AGAGAGAGAGAGAGAGAGAGAGAGAGAGAGAGAGAGAGAGAGAGAGAGAGAAAGAGAGAATGTGCACCCCTTCCAGCCCACAGAATTAATTCTTGCATTCTTGCATGTTCTGTAACAGTTACCTTCAAAAGCACTCAGCAGCATGGGAGGAGGGTGAGACTGTAAAGACAGAGGCAGATATGTTCTTCTGCCCTAACTTGCCCACCTTCTGCCCTGGGCTTCCCTGTACCACAAACAAATGGACATTCTTCCTATGGCTTTTCTCACTGCCCACGCAATAAAATAAAAATATCAAGAGGAGGGATGAAAAAGAAGGGGATTCAAGACTGTAACATCCATGACGCTCAGTGGCAGAAGTGGCTGTCCTTTCTAGAATGTGCCCTAATCATGCCCCTTCCATGTCACGTTCTGTCCCCACTTCCCCTCCCTCCATCCCTGTCTCTCAGAGGAACACAGACAAGAGTTACACATTTAATGTTTGCTGTGTACTGTTCTGAGCATGGGAAAGGAAAAGCCAGATGCAAATTGAATACATAAATAAAAATTTAATAAACTTTCTTTTTGGGTCCCCTACATCACCAAAGAACTTGTAGACTCTGGAATTAAAAATAAGTTTTGTGGTTAAAGGGGAGGGCCCTTTGTGCCTTTGTGAGATCGCCAAGGCTCCTAGCTTTTCTAGAAGGATCCAAACCTCAAACTGCTAAGCCTATCAATGTTTCATTTTTGTAAACATAGATTCTAAGGACAACTTAGAGTTGATACAGAAGCGTATGTGTGCTGTGATTCCCATTAATGAATAAAGAACCTGCCTTGGCTGTTGATAGGGCAGAACTTAGGTAGGTGGGGAGGACTGAACTGAATGCTGGGAGAAAGAAGGGTGGAGTCAGAGACGCCATAGATCTGCTGTAGGAGATAGACTTGCTTTGCTGGTAAGCCACTGCCACATGGCGATACATAGATTAATAGAAATGGGTTAAATTAAAATGTAAGACTTAGCTGATAAGAAGCTAGAGCTAATGGGTCAAGAAGTGATTTAATTAATACAATTTCTGTATGGTTATTTCAGGGCTAAGCAATCTGAGTGGCTGGGATGAACAAGTGGGCCCTCCTCCTACAAGTGACATTTACAATAGCAACACTAAACTCAGCTGAGCAGAAGCAAAGAGACAGTGAGGATGCTTCAAGGCAAGTTCTCACGTGTTGCTTGTGGAAAACGATATAGGGGCTGTAAGATAGTGTGTGTGTGTGTGTGTGTGTGTGTGTGTGTGTGTGTGTGTGTGTCTGTATGTATCATGAGAAGGCCCTCTTTCCTATGTGTATGTGAACCCTCTTGCCTAAGTATGTATGTGTATGTGGGGGAGTCTCTCACTTGTGTTTGTATGTATGTGTGTTTGCACATGTGCACATGGAGGCTTGAGGTCAAGTTTTGTATATTCCTCTAATACTCTCAATATTACCTTTGCTTAAATTTAGAAGGAATAGTAGAACTTTTATCATGAAAGAATAGTGGGGGTTAAAGGTTTAGGAGAGGAATGGGTGTGTGTAGGTTAGCTTAAGACTGCCTTAAGAAAAGCCTTATGGAGTCCTACCAGTCAGTAGGTCAATTTCAAGACATTACTTTGTACACGCATTTCTTTGTGAGCAGTTTGTACATGAGTTCTACACTTATATGGTACTGTACTTACATAGTATATACTCTTTCTACCCTAAAGCTTCTCTTCTGTCCTCTCAACTCCCTCTCAAATTCATGCCTTCTTTTAATCATTAATAATTTATTTGTTGTTAAGCTAATTATTAATAATTTAATTCAATTATTGTTGTTGTTAATTTATACACATGTGAGTCTATTTACTGTTGCGTACACACATAGAAGTTTAGGGCTAATCACGTGGAGCTTGACAACCTATCTGGGCTCATTCCTGGAGGAGACTCAGTCTCCCGCTCTTGGCAGCTGTTACTCATTACTTATCTATAGCTCCTTATCTAGGAGAAGACCTAGTGAGATGACTACCCATATACTCAGTCAAGCGTCACCTTCAGCCTTCACCTGGCAGGAGACAGAGACTGCCTGTCCATGTGGTTCCCACACCCATGATATACATCTATAATACAGCATTACACCCGAGGCTCAGGAACAAGTGGCCATGGAGTTCCCTTCTACATGGGATACATCTCCAACACAACACTATACTCGAGGCTCAGGAACAACTGGCCATGGGTTTCCCATACCCATGGGATATGTCTACAACACGACACTACACCCGAGGTTCTGGAAATATGGTGGAAGAGGAGATGGAAAGATTGTTATGAGTCAGAGGACCAGAACGTCTGGTATGGATAGTGTTTTCTATACATGAGAGGCAAGCTGTACACGTGAAATCCCAACAATATTGTCACCTAAGCAGTACCCTAACAAGTACAACATCAAAGAATAAGCTTCTTTTTAAAAATGAATTTGAATGGAGGTACCATGAATGAATCAACAACACAGCTTCTAAGAGACATGGGTTATTTAGCAAAATTTTCAGTGCCAGGCAAAGGATGCCTCTCTACCAGTCATTGGTCAAGAAGGACCCAAGGATTGCCAGTACAGTACTGACTCTTGTCATGTCATTGCTGTTGGATGCCCATCGTAAGGAGATGAAAAGACCTTGTTGCTCATGTCATCATACACTACAGGTGCAGAATATGAAGAAATCCATGTGAAACCACACTATCTGTGAGAGAGGGTATCTCACTGAACCCGGAGCCTTCTGCTTCAGCTAGAATGCATAACCAGTGAGCCACTGGGGTGGTCACCTGTCTCTGCCTCCCAGCTCCAGGCTTATAAATGTGTGATGTCATGCCTATCTAGGCATGGGTGCCAATGCTTGTGCAGTTAGCCCTTATCCCACTGAGCCTTCTCCTTAGCTCCCATAAATACCCTTTAAACATTTCAGTGGAGTCTGATATATGTGTGTTTACTGCATGTTATCAGGATGGGGAACAATGATCATTTTCTTAGGTGACATGTCTGCAGCTCCCAACTTTGGAGAGAGACAGTTGAGGAAAAAGGGTTACAGATCCAGTTTAAAACACGGTTCCAACATCACAGAACAAGTTAGCAGCACAGAATGACACCACAATCCAATTCTGCCGTTAAAGATCATATGAAGATTAATAACTACTGGTAGGGTTGGTTCGTACATACGTGTGTGTGTGTGTGTGTGTGTGTGTGTGTGTATGAGTACGTGTGCACAGGATCACAGAGAAATGAAAATATCTACCAACAGTGGTTATCTCTCAGCTAAAACATAATTAGAAGTGATATTTTCTCTTTGTTCTCTGTTTTTCTGCTTCTCAGTAAAAATAGCACACTTGGGTGATTTTCCTTTTGTTTTTGTTTTTTTTTTTTCTCTTTTTTGTTTCCTGTGATTATCAGGTTGCACAAACATGTAGCATTTCATTGTCACAAAGACGAGTGCCCTGGGACACATGGAGGAGAAAGATACACACACCAGGTGACTCCAATCACCTAATATTGCAGATACCATAAGCAGGACAATTCCCATTGTTTCTGAGAACATGTCAACCCTGGCCATATGTCTTCTAAGACTGGAGTGCTGCCATATAATCTATTTAAAGGGGGGAAAGGAGCTAGAGAGAGACGCAGCTGTGGCCATTAAAACAACTCTGCCAATTAAAGAAATCTCAAAACCGTATCAGCCCTATGCTTCCAAAAGGCCAGAGTTGGCCAGACCAGAAAACAAACACAACTCTATTAGGCCAGGGCATCCTCCGGAAAACAGGTAAATCTGTTGTGTCCCTCTGCACAGAGAGACACAATTAACAGGGCTGCAAAGTAAGTGATATGGCCTCATTATCAGCCATCAGACTGTCCTGAGGGGTCCCCCCTTTCAAAGCTGGGAGGGGAGGTTACCAATTACTATGCCAAATTAAGCCTTGATTATTCCCCGAGAGACACCTGTTAATTGGGCTCCTACATTACATAACACTTCTGCACATTAATAATTGAGTTGCAAGGGCTTGATTTTCTCCTCGTCAATGTGATTTATTTCTCCCTCTCCTCGTTTCAAGTTGCATCATCTTCAAAACTGAGGCTTCAGGAGCCAGAGGGAAAGAGCTACTGCGAACTGTGATTCTGAACCAAAGAAGAAGGATTTAGACTAGATTCATGGGGTGAAATAAAGTGGTGTATATTTTGCTGGAATGTATGTTGAGAGTACAGGTCACAAAACCAAAATGGGGGTCCTGAGAAAGGAGGAAGAACTATTAAGAAGGTGAGAAGTAGTGAGGGCGATGGTATGTATTTGATTGGGCAGCAGAAGCAGGTAATTAAAACCCCAGATGAAAGGAAGCATTGGTACAGGACAAGACGGAAACAAGGAGAACAAAGGACAATGATGGCTTCCTATGAAAGTGCTGTAATGAAGCCCATTACTCTGTCTGCTAATCTAAAAAGTCAAAAAAAAAAAGGTGAGAAGTCACTGTCCACATGACTTACGTGGCACCCATCCTGGTGGCTTTGTGGTTGTTTTGATCAAACCTTTATATTATAGTATATTCATTTCTGGGTCCTTACCTTCTCCATATCCCAGCTCTAGAAGCAGCCATTTCCCCAAGGATCCTTTCATCTCTTATTGGAGAAGAGAATTAAAAACCTGAGGAAGATGGCTCAAATGGTTCAGCATTTGTCACACAAGCATCAGGACCTGAACTCATGGGAAGCCAGAAGCAATAATGCACACTCATAATTTCAGCCCCTCTGTGCAAGATGGAAGGAGTCTCCCTGGAGTTCTGCACTGGTCTTTAGAGCAGCGAACAGCAAAGATCCTGTCTCAAACGAGGTGGAAGTGAAGGACTGATCCCCAAAGTTTTCCTCTGATCTCCATTTATGTGTTCTCAGTCACACATACACACACACACACACTGAGAGAGAGAGAGAGAGAGAGAGAGAGAGAGAGAGAGAGAGAGAGAGAGAGAGAGAGAGAGATTTAAGAATGAAATGAAGCAAATATCTGGAAGTTAGGTATTTTCATCACATGAGGGTATTTTTGCTTGGATATCCTCCCAACTGAAAGGTCAAGGAAATGTAGGTATACACTATGCACAGATGTTTGTATGTCTATACATTCCTTCATATTTACCCTTTACACACTGTGTTAAGATAAACCCAGGTTACACTGGCATCCCTATGCTGTAATCGTAGGGGCTGCTCTAACCTTTCCTTGCCTCTCTGATGCCACTCATACTAACAGTTAAAAATTTCTGTCGAATGTGTTTTGAGCAACCTCTTTGGAGTCACAGCCACTAGACAAGAGCCAGTCCATTTGTTCATTTGCATGGACTTTGGAACATTCCAGAATGCCTGGGCTTCATGCCCCATATCCATCTCACAGGAACATTTGCCATGAAGGCACTGCCAAGAGCATCGAAGACCACAGGGTCTAGGTACTTCATCGTTACCCATCATAAAGCAGCTTTGTGCATCTCGTAAGAGCATTAGAACAAAATAAAGGAATCCATACATCACTCCAAAACTCCAGATGAGAGTTAAATTTAGTCAGGTAGTTCCAGGCCAAATAAAGAATTTGGCCCGAGTTGGGTGAGTGGGAACTGGTATTGCTTTTTAAAATATAAAAACCCAAAACAGCTAAAGAAGCAAGAAACGGAAATCAAAACAAACCCAACAGTGCTGCCAAAAAAGGGCAATGGAGAGATCAAAGAGGTGGAGAAAGGAACTCAGTAAAATTAAACGGAGTTGCCATTCCCAGAAGGTTCTCTGAGACCAGATGGCAAAGGTAGTAATTTATCTTTTCACATATTTCTGTAATATTGAATGTTCCAAAATAATATATGGATTTGGGATAAATACAGACAGCAGATACACACCATTCTTCTCCTCCTTCCCTTTTTGCTCCAGCTAGGTTGCAGGGAAAATGGACATATGTACATCATTCAACCTTTCTGCCTCCAAAAGCTGTGTATTCTGGAAGGGTGTTGAACATCAAACCTGAAACAGCTTCAAAGACATCCAGGCTTGCTGCTAAGTCTGCAGTGAAGACACCAGACAGTATATATCTATAGGGTAGGATGATATACAAACAGCAACTCCAGGATAGGGCTCTGCCTCTACTCTGATCAACCAGGTAAGATCTCTATCTAGGCTGTCTCCTAGATGGGGTGCTGAAACTTCAGAAAACTCTAGGGTTTTCTTTAAAACCCCACCCTTCAAACAGTATGAAATAGTTGTAAAGAAAATGGCTGTGCACATTCTTTTCTTGGGTCTGTTGGTTCTGGGCTATGTGAAACACAGCTAGGCTTCTAACTTTTGGTGACTTCATGTTTTATCAGGACACGTAGGCAGCGACATATACTTCTGGAAACCGACCTTCAGAGTAACCAAAACAAATAGGGCTGCCAATGGGAGAAAAACCCAGTATCCCTTTCACCTAGATCAGAGACAGCCTGACCAATTCCACATCTTACAAGCAACACATAAAGTTCACCCATTGTTCCAGGAACTCCCCATGCAACCAAGCATGTGATTTGGAACTTTTTAAGTACCTGGCCCCATCCCAAACCACAGAAGTCATACAGCCATTGAACTTAATTTGGTAATGTAAGGAACCTTATTTTCTTGAAAGGCATTATTTCCTCACTTTTCCCCACCTTTTCCTAATGAATCTAAGAAGAGCCCTTTCTTTCTCTTATAGTAAAGCTTCACTTTAGAACTCATGATTCAGACTCAAATAAATTTTTTTGTCTAATGAGCATTTGAATCTACACTCTCTCAAAGCATTTGAATCTTTTCTCTTAAACCTCTCCTCCTCCCCTAGTCTCTGTCCGTCTTACCCAGTGCGGAGCCAAAGGTGGGATCACTTATTTGCCCTATGGCTTTAAACAAAATGAAGTAGAATGTAAGAGAGAATGATGCACACCTGGCACTGAAGAGCCGTTGAGCTTAAAAGAGTCAGAAAGGACAAACTGTCTATGTAGACAGTGAGGAAGAAGTCAGAAAAACTGACATGCACACAAGATACAAATCAAAGACTGGCAGGTGATGCTTAGAAAGTCCCCTTTGCAGGTAGAGGAAGACACGTGTTGTTTGGACAGCACCCTGGCAGCATGCTATGCTGTCAAGCATGACTCTCAGAGGCAGTACTGATGGTACAGTTCAGATTTCTCAAAAAGGCAGGTAAGAGGGCGGACTAGAACTTTGAGATGGACCAGCAGTGATTCGGGTGCTGACTGTACTTCTTATCTGCCTAAAATATATTTCTTTATCCACAAGTCAGAGTGAAAATGGGGCCAGCCTGACATGGAGGCTCAAGTAATGCTTTGAAAAATAACTACTACATAGAAAACCTCAAATGTCCATCAGGAGAGGAACCAGCAAAGAAATTGTGGTCTACATAGACAATGGAAGTTTTCAACATTACAAAAGAAATAAAATAACCTGGAGAGATGGCTCAGTAATTAAAAGCACTTTCTGCTCTTCCAGAGGCCTAGAGTTTGCTTCCTAGTATCAATTTCAGGTGGGTCCTGACTGTCTGCAACTCCAGCTCCTAAGGATCTGATGCCCTCTGCAGGTTTCTGTTGTCACCTGCACAGAGGTGTGCACATGCACACACACACACACACACACACACACACACACACAGATCCCTCTTGTGCATGAGCAAGGGGGCCAGAGAGAGAGGAGAGAAAGACACACACACATATATTAACAAATAAATACCTTTCACAAGGAAACAGAATCTGGGGAAAGGGCTCAGTGTGTAAATGCTGGCTGCTCAAGCTCAGACTCCATCACCTAAATATAACTTGGATGTGGTGATGCACACCCATAATCCCAGCACTGTCCAGTGGATAGGAGGATATCTGGAGTTCACCTGTGAGTCAGTCCAACCATAATAACTGGTCTTGGTTAAATGAGAGAGCCTATCTCAAACAATAGAATGGAGAGTAATAGAGGAAGATATCTAATGTGTACTTCTGGACATGCATAGATGACCAAGACTGCACATGCACACACACACACACACACACACATAACCACATACAAAATTAAATAAAAGTGAAATCAATATTGCTGTATGGTGTTATATTCCTGACTCTTGAGGATGTTATGTTAAGAGAAATAAACTAGATGCAAGAAGACTAATGAACCCAATTCCATGTATGGGAAGTTCTTAGTGGTCACCCCAATGAGACCAAAAGTAAAACTGTTTGCCAGGACTGTGCAGGAGGTGGTGGGCAGCTAGTGAAGAATGGGCATCAAGTTTCAGTTTGGGCAGATGGAATAATTCTGACAGAGGTATATGATAGAGATAGTCACGCAATTCTAAAGCACCTAATGTCTCTAGAAAATGATTAAAGTAGTGAACTTTATGTTCTCTAGGTTTTACCACAGTAAAATAAATATTTTTAAAGTAGTCAAGGACTGCAAAATTTAAGTAATAACATCAAAACTAAAGAGCAGTCTACTCTGGGGAGTCTTTACGAATGGATTGTGTTGTGATTACTCTCCGTAGGCAGTTGGGATAAATGCCACGGAATAAAGTTCATGTGCTTGTCTTCATAGCAATCTTTCTAGGATAGAAGGAGTTAGGATGTCATCCCGTTTGTGGAGGTACAGGGAGGTGATAAGAGAGAGTGTCAGAACACACAGACCCCTTCAAGGCAAAAGTTCCTGCCTAGACATAGGGTGTGAGGTCCTCAGGATATCACAGCCATCAGCACCTTCAGCATCTGCTACGGCTGCAGAAAGGATCCTTGGATGATGACACATCCTTCCCATATGTCTTGTATCCAAACACCAGGAGGACTGGGGATCCAACCATCACACAGAAGGGAAATCACTGTGCAATATTCTCTCTGGAACTGTCCAGTGGCCCAGCCCAGGCTTTGTTATCATAGTCTAAATCTCCCAGACCCTCATTCTGTCCCTCAGTCTTCATGCCATTTTATCTGTGGGTCTTTAATAAGCATCTCACATCCCTAGAATCTTCTGAGCATGGTCAGCCAGCCAAAATGATGGCCAAAGGTTGAAGCTAGTCAGCTGGTAAAGAGGGCATCTAGAGCATTAACAACCCACTTAGGTGTGTGGGGAGTAAGCCAGCAAACTGCATAGCGTATGGACATGCATGAAGAAATGAGTTTGCTTCCCCTTTTAAAAAATAAGAGAGGCATGATATTGTGTATCTGCAATCCTAGTTCTGAGGAAGTGAAGACAAGAAGATCCCTGGGGTTTATTGGCCAGCCAGGCTCACTTATGTAGCAAGATCCGGACCAAAGAGAAACCTCATTGACTGGCCTACATACACACACCCCCCACATACATCACACAAAAACACATACATATAGCTCACACATATACACCACACACACATCAGAAACACAATACACATATACATGCACACAGACTCATGTAGGCACATACAAAATACCTATGTGAAGCCTCCATTCCTGTCATTTTTCAACATTATTTTCGAAGGTAGAATAAGATAGACAATATGAAAAGTGAAGCCATGAAAAACTCAGAGGTTTGGAAATGCAAGAATGCCATCCGTATTTATTCTTCTTGTGTGATGTCCATATACTCTTAATGGCTTCAACCAGCTATTGGTTCAACTATTTAGAGGATGACTTGGGACAAAAGGCAGATGGGAACGAGGCTCTTCCAACAGTATCTACCAGAGGCAATGAAAGAATGGGTTCTTCAACTCTGACTAGTTGTCTAAAAAATCATCTTGGGAAGGGGATGCCAGTTTCCTGGTCTTAACCTAGTTGGTGCATCAGAAGTGGGGTGAGGCAGCCAGAGAGATTGGATAAGACAAAAGCTTTTGTTTTCTCTTGCCAGCTGCAGAAGGCCAGGAAACCCTGCAAACATTTATGACAGCCAGCTCATCTTTGTACTGGGCAAATTATGTTTTGACTCAATAACTCAGAACAATTCATACCTGTCCACCAATTTAACATTGCCTTCCAGGCCAAATTGAGGGACTGGCAGCAGGGAGGCAGTGCTCGGGCATAGAGCACTCATTTTACACTTTGGGACAGTTAGCTGTTATGAGCTCCCTTCCACTGCACCTGTGAGCATTCAGGCCTTTATGCCTCATTTTCCCAATGCTATCATAAACTCCTTCAGGGCAAGGCCTAGTCCTGATGATGACTTATTTTATGCTCCACTGTCCCATCCCAATGCCTTGTCCATAATTAGAGCGAGGCGCGGGATGACTGACAGATAAGCATCTATGTCTGTGAAAACATCCACCCATTGTCTGGTTTAAAGAGGCCATTTGTCTGTCATGGCAAAAATCTCACTTCAGGGTTTCTTACCAAGGCTCCTGTCCAGTCAACATTTATAGGGATTTTGACACATTATATAATATGCTGAAATCAACGCAGTTATAATTTTCAACATAACTTGCTCCTTAACCATTGGCTTCTCTTGCACAGATTAGCAACACTCCCAGAGCTGACAAGGCTGCTCCTGTGGGAAGATGCCAGGCTATTGTTACCATCACCTGTGTCTTAGCAAAGATTTTAGTCCTAATGATGGTTTTAAAAGAAGTAACAAAACAAATGTGCAAAGAATTTTGATCAGACAGCAACAGCACTAGTAACCACAGCCAACCATGCACGCCAGCGCTACCAACCACAGCCAACCTTGCACGCCAGCGCTACCAACCACAGCCAACCATGCACGCCAGCACTACCAACCACAGCCAACCTTACATGCCAGCACTACCAACCACAGCCAACTTTGCACACCAGCACTACCAACCACAGCCAACCTTGACCACCAGCACTACCAACCACAGCCAACCTTGACCACCAGCACTACCAACCACAGCCAACCTTGA
>NC_022014.1:7493133-7510264 GCF_000317375.1 Microtus ochrogaster | reverse complement strand
CCACCAGCACTACCAACCACAGCCAACCTTGACCACCAGCACTACCAACCACAGCCAACCTTGACCACCAGCACTACCAACCACAGCCAACCTTGCATGCCCGTACCACCAACCACAGCTAACCTTGCACACTGACTAAAAGATTGATTTTCCGTTTACATGGTTAGGTAGTGTATAATACATTTGAGGTGATGAGAGAGCTGTCTCTGACAGTGATGATGGCTGTTGGCTGATAGTCAGTATCACTCCCTGAGTGCCATAATGCATAGGTGAGAACAGAAAAGGCCACTCCTGTGCTCTACGTTCATCCCAAGAAAAATGGCACCTTTTTTACTTTTGTTGTTGTTTATGTGAGGACACTGGACATTTTCTCTTTTAATCTACTAGCGCATATTCATGGTACATGACCATAGTTTTCACAGCCATTTGTTTTAATTCTAGTATAGCATGGACTTTGACTGTAATCAGCCCCATATTCCCTCCTTTCTCCTCATCCACTAGTCAGCCTTCTATTTCTGGCTAGCCTACTTCTACTTTCTTATTTTATTTTACTTTAATTTTTTATACAATGTATTTTGTTCATATAATTTACCATCTGCCAGGTCCTCCCTACTTCCCTATTAACCCAAATTTATGATCTTTCTCCCTCAAAATAAAAACAAAAGCAACAAAATATTAAAAACAAAACACACAAAAACAATGGGCATATGTAATATATATTATATATATCATGTTGTATATACTATATAAATATATATTCACTTCATTACACTTATTTGTGTGTGACATATATGAAAATATCATGAAGTTATGAGTAGAGGTCTGAGGTCAACTTGTAGGAGCTGATCTGTTTTTCCACCATGTGGGTTCCAGGGATGGCAATCAGGTCTTTAGGCTTGGCAACATAAACTTTTAGCCACAGATGCATCTCCCCAACCTCTAGTATTTCTGATTCTACTTTCTCTAGTCATTAAATTTCTTAGACTCTAAACAAAGAGCAGACACTTAGGTTGTGGTTCCTTTATGACAAAAACTTAAACTATCAATAAAGTTCCCTGAGGTCATAGCAAGCAACAAGTGGCAGAGCTGGAATTTAGTTTCCAGAGTTTGAGAAGAAAGTTGTTCAGCATGACACCACGCTAGAGATGTCAAACCATGGGGGAGGAAAACAAGCCCAGAAGAAGATGTGGGATTTGAGAGTTGCTGGGACAGCAGGTGGGAGATGCTCAGAATAGCACAGAATAATGGTATGCAAAACAAAGGGGTGGGAGCGCCATGCCTGTACTGGTGAGAAGCAGATGGAAGAGTGGCACATTAGGTCCTCAGGGCCCCCACACGTACTGATTGGTGGCGATGACTTCAAAAGAGCAAACAAAAATTGGGAAAGACAGAAGAAAAAGTTAAATGTACACAAGGAGAGACAGGGGCCAGCCAGGGAAGAGATCCTGATGGATCTGGGTCATGGAAGACACAGAAAGACTCTAATACAGTGGTATCACTTAATTTCCCTCGCTCTATAGGTAACACACATCCTCGTCTTTGAAAAAGTCACCATTGAGGATGAATATGAGTTTTCATAAATCTTGAAAGTAATTCCCTGACTTTGGTGCACATATAGATGATCTTATATTCTTTGTTTGGGTCCTGATGTTGTGTTCTTAGCCACAGTGATATTTCCATGGTGCACTGGTCACATTGGAGCATGAGGGAAAATAAAAATTTGAGTGAGTTGGAAGAAATGGAGTGGAGTTATGGCTGCTCGCTCCTAATTCATGGGTACCAAAAATGTATATCTTATAATCTCCAACGAGTTGAAATGACTCCAGATTCAAAGACCATGGGCTCTAGGAAAAGAGACAATTCTAGTTAGTTCAGTTATGGAGGAAAGTGAAGGTTTTGATCAAGTAAGGTGGAATCTTTCCTTAAATCAAGTAACTTCACTAAAAACGCAATAAATAAGTGCATTGGTGTTTCCTGAAGACATTTGATTGGCATTGTGTTTCTAAAGTCTGGAGCAAGTCTAGTGCCTCTGGAGAGTACTATACATAGCTCATGTTAGGACCTCATGTCCAGTGCCTCTGGAGAGTACTATACATAGCTCATGTAAGGACCTCATGTCCAGTGCCTCTGGAGAGTACTATACATAGCTCATGTAAGGTCCTCATGTCTAGTGCTTCTAGAGAGTACTATACATAGTTCATGTACGGACCTCATGTCTAGTAAGACCCAATAGCAAAGGTGGCTCCATCCATCATGGAAGATGCATTGTAAATGATCATTCAGCCTGAGTTGGTTCAGTGAGAATGAATAGTGTAACTATGCAGATGAAAACAGACAGAATTCAAGGTGATACAGGATAGTGTACAATAAGAGCCTGGGATTACCTCTGTTCCTGAAATTACTGCCCCTCTGGTCTTTTCTATGAACTAACATATTTCCCTCTTATCCTTAGGCCAGCTTGAGTGGGTGCATGCGACTTACTTCCAAGGTGTCCGCTTGCCATATTGTTCTCCAGTAATGGGAATCAACGAAGTCTGGTGTCATGACTAAAGTAAATGGAAAAGGAATAAGGTACTACAAAGTTTAAAGCATGTTATAATACCCTCCAACCACCCTTCTAGGACAACCTGTTCCCTGTGTGTGATCAGACAAGACTTGGGGACATACAAGCAGCCCCATACCTGCACATGGCCTGAGTGTCATAAGGAGAAGGATGTCCCTGAGTTTGTATCAAAACGGGAGGGATCAGATATATTGGTTAAAACCAAAGTGGTTTCATCCAAGAAAGAATGTATCTGATTAATATAAAAGTCAGGTAAATTGGCCAATGTGAGGGTAATGTTGGGAAGCTTAGTATAGCACTCTATTGGATTTGTGTGATTATGAGTTGTTGAGGAACATGTGAAGGGAAAGTTAGCCGGGGTTGCTGAGGGAAAGTCTCAGTGTTTATGACTCAAAATGGCTGCAGTCCTGTGAAATCTAGACAAGTGTGTATATCATTATCATTTAAAAAGGAAAGCCTGAATTCACCAGTCCATCACTGAATATCTTCATTGTGCACAGTGTGTGAAATATGTATCATACAAACATATTTTCCCTACTGAGAGACTTCGACAGGAGAAGAACAAGGAATCTTGCAGTAGCTCAGCATCCATTTGAAATGCCTGTGCTTCCTCCATGGCAGGTTGCTGGACAGTTCATGTCTGTCACTGGAGATCTGTGATCTTGTAGCACCTGCCGGCATTCAAGCTCCTGCAACTTATTTCAGGAGGTTTGAAAGACAATAATCCCTAATTCTTTTTGAAAATAATATCTTCTATTTTGAAATTATAATAATATTTTTTTCTTCCTTCCAAAATCTTCCATATTCCCCTCCTTGCTCTCTTTCAAACTATTTTTCATTTCAACATGCAATATGAAGACCAATCTCCAATTTTAAACAAATATAAAGGCAAATTACTATTTCTCATACCACACAATTTAGAAACTCACTGTATCTCTTTCTAAGTCTCATCTCTTTTATAAAAACAGAGGACTGTAAAACAGGCACAGATAACTCCTCTCTCTCTCTCTCTCTCTCTCTCTCTCTCTCTCTCTCTCTCTTTCTCGTGTGTGTGTGATGTACATGAATGTGCATGCATGTAGAAGCCAGAGGTCAATGTCCAGTGTTTTCCTATAGCAATTGTTTCTGAGGCAAGGGATCTCATTGAACCTGGAGCTCACACATACAGACTGGCTGGCTAGCGTCCTAGGGGCATCCCATCTGTGCTGTCCAATTCTCCAGCAACCCTGGGATAAGCAGTCAGTCCCCATCCAAACCAGTGTGCCGTGCATCCGAGTGCTGAGGTCCTCACATTTGTCTGCGAGCACTTCACCTACCAGGCTGTCCCCTTACCCCACACAACTCCGCTCTCAAAGTTTCATTAGTGAAGCCACAGAAAGACATTACATGAGCAAAGAATCCCTTTTGAGATATAATAATGTTCATATCAGAACACGATAGAACAGTCAGCAGAAGGGAATACAGTGCAATATTTGATGAAGTGAGGTAATTATCATTTATGAATGAGGAAGCTCAGTGTTTTCTTAAATTACTCAAATTAAACCTCAAATAAATATTTGAAGTTCTCCATCTAATTCTGCTACAATGAAAAATTGAATCTCATTACCACTGGATTTACATTGACTCTAATTCCTAAGATTATATTTCAGAAAGGAGGAAGGAACATTTCTCACCAGGGGAAAAACGGATTGAAGTTTTTAATGTAAAACAATGTGAATTTCAAGTTACAAACATACAGTTATCCTAAAACTTTCCTAAATATATTTTTGGAAAAGTTCCAGCTAAATATTTTACATAGCTCATAAATAAAACCCTGTAAAATAAGTATCAATAATTTAATCAAATGATTGTTATGTATCTATAATAATAGATGATTATTATATTTCAGAAAGGAGGAAGGAACATTTCTCACCAGGGGAAAAATGGATTGAAGTTTTTAATGTAAAACGATGTGAATTTCAAGTTACAAACATACAGTTATCCTAAAACTTTCCTAAATATTTTTTTGGAAAAGTTCCAGCCAAATATTTTACATAGCTCATAAATAAAAACCTGTAAAATAAGTATCAATAATTTAATCAAATGATTGTTATATATCTATAATAATAGATGAGGCCAGGCATACTTTAAGTGGGCCTATTATATAAACCAGAGGATATTATTCACTTAAAATAATTCTTGCTTTAAAAAAATTACTCAGTATCGTATCTGTGTGATAATGAGCTCCCCAGTGTTTCCTACCAGTAATTTAATTCAATATCTACACTTTGCCACATACAACAACTGCTTTAATCAGGGCTTCAAACTCCTTGCATATAAAGGCTGAGAATCAGATCAGCACATATGTGTGGCTTCCCTCCAGAGAAGAGTGTTGAAAGTTGTTATCAAAATAAGTCAATTGGGTTCCCTAGGAGGGGGAGGGAAATGGGAGGCGGTGGCGGGGAGGAGGCAGAAATCCTTAATAAATAAATAAATTTAAAAAAAATTTAAAAAAAACAAAAAAACAAAATAAGTCAATTGGGGCTGTGATGCAGCTTGGTATTGAAGCTTCTGTTTCTCTCTCTCTCCCTCCTTCTCCATCCCTATCTCTCTCTCTCTCTCTCTCTCTCTCTCTCTCTCTCTCTCTCTCTCTCTCTCTCTCTCTCTCTCTCTCTCTCTGTGTGTATTGCATGTGTAGAGATTTGCATGCCTATGTCCTTTGGGAGTGCACGTGGAGGCCAGAGATGGACATTTGTGTTTTTCCCTATTGTCCTTGGTCTACTGCCTTCCAACAAGGTCTCTCACTGAACCAAAATCTCCATGTCAGCTAGGCTGGCCTGTCAGAGAGCATTCTGGATCTGCCTATCTCTGTCTCACCCCATACTACCAGGCCCAGACACATCTGCTTTTTTTATGAGGGTGCTGGGAATTCTAACTCAGGCCTCATGTTTGAGGAGCAAATATTTTTATCCACTGAGCTATCTTCTCTGCACCCTGACCACAATTTTTACTATACCCCATCTCCCTGCATAGTTTGATAGCCATATAGTCAAGGTCCCTCCAGAGCTTTGATCTAAAACTTGGAATTCAAACACAAGCACATAGACTAGGGTTCCCTACCTTTGGATGGAGACCCCTTTGGGGTTTGAAAGACCCTTTCACATGGGTCACCTAAAACTATAGGAAAGCATGGTTATTTAGTCTACAGTTCATAACAGTAGTAATATTATAATTATGAAGCAGCAATGAAAAGAATTTTTTTGATGGGGGGGTCACCACAGTGTGAGGAACTATTATATTCAAGGGTAGCAGCATTGGGAAGGCTGAGAACCTCTGACATAGACAAAGAGGAGGCTTCAGCAAAAACAGTGGGAAATGTTACTTAGTTTTGCTGCAAAAAGTAGAGAAGATTCACAAAGAATGAATGCCTGTCTCTACTGCTGGCGGCTCATACCCTTAGTCGACTAAGATAGTTGTTAACTATAGTCTGAACACTGCAATGATCTTTTAATAGAATTTCCTTGAAGGAAATAAAGCAAAAGAGATGATTACATAGGAAAGTATGCTTGCTTGTGTATCCGCCTATATCTCAGTCCTAGGGCTTCAGAGGAGATATACTGGCCTCTTATGATCTTTTAGAAATCATTTAGTTAAGAGGCAGGTTCAATCCCAGGTCACAAGACACGATTCATTATGCAAACCTCTAGTCTGTCTTTTTAACCATGTCCACTAAAATGCAACAAGACAGGTGCCTTCTGAAACACTACTCATCTGACAGTTAAACAATCTTTCCTACGCGGCAAGATCTTCCTCGACTTAATATCAACTCTGTCCATGTAAGGTAATCTGTGTTGGTGTTGGCTTGTTTGTGATTCGAATAGATCTTTCTTTTAATTTTGCCAATGTCTTGCTAAGTAGCCCTGGCTAGTCTGCTATGTACTATGTAGACACTATATCCCAGAGTCATGAAAATTCTCCCGCCTCAGCCTTTCAAGAGTTTGTGCACACCTTGGCTACTCATGAACTTTAATGTCAATCCTTTTATGGGTAACCTTGTTTCATACTGCTACCAGAGGGACCATGTAGTTTTGACTTATGCAAAATTCATTGTGCCGGTGAGTGAAAAGAGCCTGTTACTGTGGCTCCAACTGTGCCTATGCCTCCCACGGCTCCAGCAGTGGGCCACAGACCAGACCTGTTCAGTCTGCATACTCCATCTCATTGACTGATGCCTCAGATACTCATGTACACAAATGCTGCAGTGCATAGTAACCCTGGAACTTCATTTACACAACTGCACAATAGAGCTGCTGAGAGGCTATGGTGGAGACACAGAGAAAAACACAGCCACAGTATGGAGGCTTTGGGAGCGTATGAGTAACTGTGGTTTGGTGGGTGCTAAGACTTAAATATGAAATGTCCTCACAGGTTCGTGTGTTTGAAACTTGGTCCCTAGAGGGTGGCACTGTTTATGGAGGAAATAGAAGCTTTGAGAAATGTGGCCTTGCTAGAGGAAGTGGGTGTCTGGAGACTGGGTCTGGAGACAACAGCCTGGTCCTGTTGTTTGCTTCCAGTGTTTCCAAGATATGAGCATTCTCAGCTCTATACTCGGGCCACCTGCCTCCATGCGCCTCTTTCCAGGGTGGACTGTGTCCTCTCAAACCAAAAGCCAAAGTAAATGTTCCCCACTCGAGTTTTTCCTTCTCAGGGACTTTGCTACAGAGACATACACAAAATGTACAATATGGTATGTATGATAAGAGTTCCTAGGGTGGAGTGTGTAGGGCGGGGGACAAAAAAGAAAGAAGGAAAACGTAGAGAGGAACAGCTGAAAGGGGGTGAAACTAAGACGGTTTGGAATTGACACAGGCCATGAGTTTCTGGATTTCCTTTTCCATCCATAACCAAAACACAATTTCCATTTGATAAGTCAGGCCAGCTCCCTTTCCTCTCTCCATAATGGAATTTGGATGTGAACAGTAGATATAATCTCCATAATTAATCTGCACTGACTCCAAATGCTGTCGAACCTCTTAAATGTTTTGTCAAGATAAATAGGATAGAAAATTGATTCCCATCCCAGCCTCTTCTCTAATGTAACAGAAACTGAAGTATGGCTCGATGGATGGAATATTGACAATATGACAGAGCAGCAGCCAAAAGGGTGGATTCCTTAATGGGAGCAAAAGGCTCAGTAGAGAACAGAACGTCACGATCCGTAAACAAGAGACATGCACTCCCTGGATATGAGAATCAAATGGTGAGATTTTCTTTTCATATCTCTGTACCTGAACAGTGACAGTGATGGCTCGTAGTGTCAACTTGACAGGATCTACAATTACCTAGGAGACACGCTTTTGAGCATGCATGTGGTGGAATTTCTAGGTCATGATAAATGGGATGGGAAGACCCACTCAAAAATAGGTGGCACCATCTCACAGGCTGAGGGCCTGGACTAAATCAGAAGGAGAACGTATGTGAACCGACCACCAAGATTCCCCTCTCTCTGCTTTCCAACAGCGAGTGCACTGTGACCAACTACCCCAAGCTCTCATCCATGGGACTTCCCACCATGTGCTGCTAGACTTCCCACTATGTGACAGACAATACACCTTCCCTTAAGGGGCTTCCTCTCAGGATTTTGGTAACAGCAACAAGGTGAACAGCACAGTGACAAAGACATTCTCCCATTCCATGAAGTGAAACTCAACATGAAGCAGTATGCAAGCTACCTTCCTTCTGTCACAGGTACCAGAGGAAGGAGGGTGTAGACTGTGAGTAACAGATGATCCACACAGAGTCCAAGAGAGTAGCTGGTGTTTGTTTGGCACCAAAGGATTTTTGGATGGCACCAGTGGTGGTGTTCATGATGTTGATGACAGCTGAGGAGACCATGTTGATGTTAGGTTTTGTTGTGAACGCATAAGGAGAGAAAGAGGGAGGAAGGAAGGAAGGAAGGAAGGAAGGAAGGAAGGAAGGAAGGAAGGAAGGAAGGAAGGGAGGAAAAGACAGAGGAAAGTATTCTGAAGCAAGAGAAACTCCATTTCAGCCTGGCGTTGGTTAGAGTGAAACACGCTCCAGAGGCGGGACAGTCAGACAAGAGTTGTCTGATGAAAGGGCTTGTGGTGGCAGACCCCGAGTGCTTCTCCATCTTTACAAGTCAGTGCACAGCTTAAGTGACCATGACCCTTTAGTGCTGTGGTTCTCAGCCCCTAAAAGACCATCAGAAAACAGATATTTACATGATTCATAACAGCAGCAAAATTACAGTTATGAAGTAGCAATGAAATTAGTTTTATGGTTGGGGTCAGCACAGCATGAGGAACTGTATGAAGAGCTACAGCATCAGGAGCGCTGAGAACCACTGCTTTAGGGGGATCCAGAAGACAACACGGGTTTGTCCACAATTGAACTGTTGTTCACAGTGACTGAGCACTTTATGTTTTAGGAAGACTCATCCAGCAGTGACAGATAACGAAGAGTGGGTTGCATGGAGCGGCTAAGGGGAGGGCTCAGTTGGTTGGCAAAGAACTTCAAGGAGTTGAGTCAGAAATGGAGAGAAGCTTATGGAAAAATTTACATCTGCTCTACAGTGGTTGGGAGGCTTGAACTAAAGCCACAACCCAGGAGATGGGCAAACAGCTCATTCGTTAAACTGCTTGCTACGCATGCCTTGGGACCTGAGTACAGTCATCAGAACTCATGTAAAACTGTCTGGCACAAGGGCATGCATTTGTAATTCCTGTGCTGAGGAAGCAGGACTCCCCAGGGCCTCCTGGACAGCCAGACTAACTCACATGGGCAGTTATAGGAAGTTATAGACCAGTGAGAAAACTTAGCCCAATAAATAAGGTGGAAAGAGCCTAAGGAGGACACTTAAGGTTGTCTGGCATATTCTCTCTCTCTCTCTCTCTCTCTCTCTCTCTCTCTCTCTCTCTCTCTCTCTCTGCATGTTACACAAATGATATACATATAAACATACATACACTCACACACACACACACGTACACACAAAGAAATGTTCATATTTATTATGGATTCCACCTTCCTCAGCTCCAACTCCCTGGCATACATACGCAGTCGCCCTGTATAAAACCCAAAAGTAACTGTATCAGGACAGGAAACCATCTTCCACGGGGGAAATACTAGATATTTCCAGCATAACTAACTGCAAACTTTGATATTAAAGACATGGCTGGAATTTTTCTGAAACCTGCAGTTCCCTTTCTCTTTTTTGTTATCTCTAAAGACACAGAAGTACTGCCATGTTAATGAGCAGGAAGAAAAACAATGGAACCCAGAGAGGAAGTGTGGACACAAGAGCAGCTTCCTTGTTTCAGCTGTACAAACAAGGAAATGTTTCACCTCCCAAGGATGCCTAACCAGCCTCACAGGTTGACAAGCATCCCCCTAGGCGAAAGTGCAAAGCGTTGATGGCTCTCCTGTCTTTGCTTCAGAGTTGAGTGGAAGGAGATTCCATAATGCAAGTCTGTAGGCTGGAAAATGATGGCCTGAAGACTTGATATTTCTTGGCTTATGGTTTTTCCAAAGGAAAGAAAGAAAGGAGGAAGGAAAGGGAGGAAGAAACCCTCAAAATATCTTCAACTTAGCAATATGGTTGCTGATTTATCCTAATCTTCAGAATATAGCTGCTGTCACTGTCAGTTTAACAAAGTCTGGAATCTCCTGGTAAGCAAGCTGCTGCATGCCTGCGGATTATCTTGATGCTATTAACCGAGGTGTGGAGACTGATCTTACTTGTGAGAAGTAGCATCCCCTGGACAACGGTTTCTAAACCACACAGAACAGAGCAGCGAACAACAGATTCTAAACCACACTAAACAGCAGCGAGCCCAGCACCAGGGCAGGCAGCCCTTGCTCTCTGCTTCCTGCCTGTGGCTACAATGTGAGCAGGACTTTGACCTCTTGGCGCCTTGAGCTGCCTGTCATGATGGACTATAACTTGAACTGCCAGCTAAATAAACCCCCTTTGCCGTAATGTTTTGTTGGAGCATTTTATCATAGCAACAAGACAAGAAACTCATACAGGTCATTAAATAGGCTAATTAAGCTTCCAAAGCTACTAACCAGGTACTCAACCCACTGCTTCTTGGTATTGCCTAATGATACATCACACCAACTTTGTAACTAATGGCTACATTTGGCAACAGTGATGATGAAGGCTTCCAGAGCTTTCACTTATACTCCATTTGTTCATTGCAAATAGTTTGTTGTCTAATTCCTTAGTATTAGTGACTTTTAGGTAAAACCATTGTGTGTTGTTAGAAGTCTCTCCTTTCAGTGGAACAGGAGCTGTCTCATATCAGCTGATATTAGGAGGATGAGAAATGAGGGCGATGTGATAACCCTACACACACAGAAAGCCCACATCTAATCCTTATTCCTTCTTATACAGGAACTGCAAGAAAACGAAACTAAATACATTTTAAGAGGCCATATTATCTACCATGTTGATGAATAAATCTCTGTTTTAAGTCACAGACAATACGGCCCAAGCCTTATGTGTTTATATATTTATGTGTGCATTATATGAAGAGCCACAGGTATGGGGTGCGTGTGCACATGTATGTGGATGCATGTAGAGGCCAGAGGACAACTTTCGTTTTCATTTCTCAGGTACTTTCCAACCCTTTTTTTAAGAATAAGCATCTCACTGGCTGGAACTCACCAAGCAGGTTAGGCTGGGCCTCGGGATTCCGTTTGCTTCCATCTCCCTGGTGTGCACTATCATGCTTGACTTTTTAATGTGCGTTCTAGGGGATCAAACTCAGGCAAGTGCTTGACCGAGGGAGCCATTTCCCCAGCCCTATCCTGTTCTATACACTAGAGACTCAAGGCTAAGAGCATACATTAAGGATTTTCATGTCGCCCAAGGACAATGCCCTTCAAGCAAAAATAATAAACAAGCAAACAAATAAATAAAGTAAAGCACTCTTGTTTTCAAAAACCTACCCAAAGAAGATTGACCCATCTGTCATCAATACCCCAAACTAATTTTCTATCCGTTGTTCTTTGGCTCCAGAGACCAGTCCTATCTCATGCCTCACAGCTGCCGATTCTCAATAGAATCTAACCGACACACTCACACACTCAGATCTGACAAACAGGCACTCATCTTTCTGCAGGACTGAAGCCTACTGCCCTTGCTGGGCTTGTCTGTGCAAGTGGTCTTCCTGTAAGAAGACAGAGAAATAAGACAGCTTGGCTTCCGGCTTATATCCACCTTGACAGCGGCAATGAAGAGCCACACGGAATGAGAATGATGGACATGTCACAAAGCCCGTCAGGAGGATTTTCATGACAGCTGTCCCCAGAGAGTGCATCTATACACAGAACGAGATCAGCTATCTGAAAGCATGGATAGCACTTATAACAGACAATATCACAGTCAGGCAGACATAATTTATTGGTTGTCCCTGATCAGTATCTCTCTGGTCATAGTGAAAATAATTTTGTGCGCCAAATAAACAATTGTAAAATGCAGAAGAGAAAACATTCACTTTAAAAGACTATTTTTTCTTTCATCATAATGATAGATGTGGCCGATAAGGCTAGCTAGCATCTCCTTGCTAGCTTAGCTCCCCAACTCTGCTGGCATGAAAACAGGAAGAATTTGGATAAAAGCTCCGGGTGAATTCGGGCTTAAAGGGCTGAAGCTGTAAAGCTCTCCAGTCAGAAGCTGCAGCAGAACATCCAGCAAACTATGATGCGTGCGTGGCCTCTGGTGGTCCTGAGTATGAAGTCCAGTTTTCTATTTCCTTGTTCTGGGAATGAGTGCTCTTTTCCTCCCGATCATAGTCCTTATAAACGGTTCCTGCAGTTAACCGAGAGTCCCACCCCTGTCAATATAGAGCTGCATAAAGGAATCCAGCAGAAATGGACACTGTGGCACTCAGCATAAAACAACCTCTCCAAGTATATTTTGATTAATAGTTGGGGTCTTCTGGACTTCCGCTCAACTTCAGATAACATAGGAGAGAAACCACATGGACACAGACTTTCTTTCTCGACCATTGGTTTCCTATACTCCTTGACAGCACAGTTGGGCCCAAATGATCTCTTCTGCCTCATAGTCAATGAAAGTGTCCCTTGACTTCTCTGGGCTAGCGGACACTAGAGTAGGTATGGGCCCACCAATCTACTGACATCACTATCCTGCAAAGCCTCATGACAGAACAGAAGCAGGCTGAGGATGTAGCTCGGTTTGCATTGTGCTTGTGAAGAATGCATAAATCTGTAGACAGAATCTCCAACACCGTAAAATAAAACGGGGCATGGCGACTCACACCTCTAACAAAATTATTCAGGAGTATCAGAAATGTAAGGTAATCCACAACTACATGCATGAGACCCTGTTCAAAATATGTCCTAAGTAATGTCTTACAGAATGGAAGTACCCTGGCTCCCAATATCCTTTCTGGGAAACCATCACCTTAGAGAACTGCTGTAGTCTATGCCAGGCTTGTCAGTGCTAAGCTGCTGAGCCACCCAGGTATGCTTTTAGCCAGACTAAACTATCCTACTAATTACAAATCATCATAGGAATGCAAAATCGGGAAAGCCTAGAAATGTTGACTGTAACTAAGTTCATACGGATATCCCAAGATACAAGAAGAAACATCCTTCTGCATGTGTGATTCTTTTAGGAACAAGGTGCCTGCCTTTCCTGTGTATCAGTATCAGTAATAGAGAGACTCGAGAAACAGGGCAAACCATGCCTCTTCATAACTACATGTTACCCCCATGCATGCAGTGAACAAGATCTGCATCCACACACGGCAATCCCTCACCTGTAAACATTCTTTGAATGACTTCTCATCTTTGTCCTGGACACCCAAAACAATGGAACATGAAGTCTGCAGTGTTAGCAGTTCTGTGGGCCTCTAGATGAGTGATCTGAGATTAGGAAGAATCTTGCTGGGGGTAGCTGGAGAAAACCAGGATGAATTAGGACAAATATACAAAAGAACGCTTATCCCTGCAGTTTCGTGGCTCTAGGATTTAAACAGTGAATGTCTACCTTTGTGTCTCAGCATGGCACAGGGAGATAACTGTGCTTTCCGAGGGTGGCTCAATGGAGTCCACTGTTGTCTGCTGGTGCACCCCTCTTCAGAAATGCATTCACCCCTTTAGTAACTGGAAATATTCCCAAGATGTATATAATTTCATGGATGGGAGAACACCAATTTCACAGAACTTAAATGGCACAACCATGTCATGCTTAAATTATGCAAAAATAAGCTGCATGCAAGGGACAAGGGAGATCCTGGGGCGTGCTGTCATCTGCCTGCAACCAGATGGCCCACGGGGCTTCCAGAAGCAACCACTCAGCAAAGAAAAGGGGAAGAGGCTTGGAATAACCCAAGCAGATTGCAAAGCTCTCGGGTAGAGGCAGCTTTCCCTGGCTGAGGTGCTAGTCAGTGTCTAAGCTGGCATGAGAGCCACCTGTGAGATGCAGGGACCCGGCTGGGGAGGGCCAGTAAAGGTCTACGGCAGGGGCCTATGCCTTCTTGTGGTCTCCAGACACAGAGGTTAGAGTCACTGGTGCTACAGCTGTTTCAAGCTGACTTAAAACAATGTCATCCCCAGGAAAACACATGCCCATCACTTTCCCAAGACTAGGTTTTCAAGGTGTGGTACGCTGTATTTCTTAAAGGGTGGGAGAGACTTTTCATTCCACATTCAAACTCACCTACTGTACAACATAGAAAGGGGATATTTTAAAAATGTAGGTGGGAGGCAGTGAGACAGCTAATCTGAAAAAGGACCTTGTCACCAAGTCTGATGGCCTGAGTTCGATCCCTGGGACCTACATGGTGGTGGGATGGGAGAACCAGGTGTTGAAGATGTCCTCTGGCATCCATGCTAATAAATAAACACAATTGATGGAGTTTTTAAAAATCTAGGATGCATACACATAATGGGAGAGTTTCTTTTAAGAAAAACTAGCAAATTGGGGCAGGAGATACTTTTGAAATATACAGCAACGAGAATACAGTTCAGTCTCTGTTGAAATCTTATGTGCTTCGGATGGAAAAAATAAATTACTTAAAAATTTCACCCTTTAGTGTTTTTATTTGCGGGAGAGAGTCTGCTCTTTGTGGTTGCTACTATTTCTGTTTTTATGTTACAAGAAAGGCTGTCACACTGTAGCCCAGGTATGCTGGCTTGAATGAGAATGCCCCCATAGGCTCATATAGACACACGCTGAGTCACTGCAGAGTGGAACTGTTTGGGAAGGATTAGGTGGTGCAGGTTTGCTAAGGAGGATGTGTCACTAGGTGGGAACCAGATGTGAGCTCTGCTGTAATTCAGTGCCATGCCTTCCTCTCTTTTGCCATGCTCCCCTTCAGATGGTCATGAACACTAACACTCTGGGAAAATGAGCCCCAAATCAAATGATTTCTTTTATCTGCAACCTTGATGAAATTGATATGTCACAGCAATAGAAAAGCTGCTAAGACACCAGGCTGGCCTGGAATTTACCTTTTAGCCCAGGCTGGGCCTTTCATTTCCAGTTTTCCTATTTCAGGTCCACAGATACTGAGTTTGGGGCCATATAGAAGTCACTACATCTGCCTTAAAATTCTGACCCTTGGACGGTGAGAGGAGCATAAACACATTTGTTTTTGTTTTCAGATGTGTTTGAAATGTTCTTGGATGAACATAGATGGCTCTGTGTAATGAACAAATATTTAGGTTAGTTTACTTTAAGAATAAGAAAAAATAAAGTAAAAATAGAAAGAAACCTAATCCATTCCTTTAGTCCATTTATTCAATATCATTTTGGGATATTTTTCCTTTTACCTGAAACTCTAAAATGGATCAACAACTTAGGGTCCCTTCCATCCTCCCTCAGCCTTAGAAGTCACCTTTCTAGCCCTTCCCAGTAGGAATTCAGTTCTGATGCATCCCATGCGTGGCACAACCTAGCAATTCCTGTCTGGTTGATATCTCTTGCTGAACTGTGCCCTGGTTCATCCATACTGCCTCACAGGGTAGGACCTCTTTCTGCTGTGTGTGCTTACATCCTTGTCTATAGAGACCAGAGGACCACCTCAGCTGTCATCCTCAGAAATGCCACGCACCTCCTTTGAGATGGTCTCATTAGCCTGGATGTCCAACGGGACCCAAGGATCTGTGTTCATCATGCTCACCTCCCCAGAACACATGTAAACCACAATGTACAGCTTCTTCTTACATGCAGATTGGGGGATCCAGCTCAGAGTCTCATGTTTGTAGAGTAAAAATTTTTACTGACTGATCCTCCCAGTGACCCTCTTGGCTTTGAAAAAATTTCTTTTTTAAGATTATGTGTAGGGTTATGGGTGGGCTTGCACAGGTTCAGGTTTCCATAGAATCCAGACGCACCAGATCTCCTGGAGCTTGAGGCATAAAGAGCTATAAGCTTCCTGATATGGTTGCTGGGAACAGAACTTGAGTCCTTTGCGAGAGTATAAATGCTTGACCCTTCTCTCTACTTTTTAAATTTTGGAACTACATATGAATTTTAAATTATCTCGCAGTTCCTAATGAATGTATGCCATTATTACAATATGTCAATCAAATTGCTATCAACAGTACCCATGAGTTATAAAGAGACAGCAGCTCTAAAGCCATACGCTAAAGAGAAAAACCCCACTGATCACCAATGCAACAACCAATAACATCTCCTGCCTCCATTTCTATCAGCTAAGAAGCAGAGTAAGAAGGAGCAGCGATCTCCCACAAAAGGACTCCACCAGATTTAACTAGAGTCCCTCTGAGGAGTTGGGGAGATGGCTTTGTGGATACAAGTGCTGGCTGCTCAAGCAGGAGGACCCAAGTTCTGACCCCACACACTCAGAGGAAAAGCTAGATGCAGCTAAATGCATGGCTGTAAATCCAGCACTGAATGGGGACAGGGATAGGCTGGGGCTTGTTGGCATCCAACCTAACTCCAGGTTCAGTGAGAACCAGGTGGGGAGCCGCAGACCAAAATACTGGCACCCGCAGGTACTGCCACTCATGTGTGTATAAACTACACAAAATATATTTGCATCCACAATAGATCCCTTTCAGTACTAAAAGAGTTCTGGGAATAAAGTAAGTGCATATGACCACACCCTGCATGGTTGCTAGGGATTGAACTTGGGTCCTAGTGCTTTCAAGGCAAGCTCTTTACCAACTGAGCCATCCCCCAAACTCAGCTGCACACTCTTTCTGAGACTCACTTTGCTTCTTCGTCAAAATGGTATTGACACTACCGTCCGCATTGGTTAATGTGAGTATTACTCTGAAAAAAAAATGAGCAAAGATATAACTTGTATGTGATCTGTAACAGATGACATGCAGTTCCCTGGCATTCAGTTTCTCCCCTCAGACAAAGGCAACGGCTCCAGGAGAGGTGGTCTTTCAGGGAAGGCTTCTGTTTCCTTAAAAAAAAGACTCTTGTTTTTCGAGGCAGGGTTTCTCTTTGTAACAGCCCCAACTGTCCTTCAAGAGATACCATTGCTTCCTCCTTTGATCATCCACAGAATCTGATGTCCAGGATTTCTAGCCCTTTGAGAATTTAAGATAAAAAGAGAA
>NC_022014.1:7491097-7493033 GCF_000317375.1 Microtus ochrogaster | reverse complement strand
AAAAAAAAAAAAAAAAAAAAAAAAAAAGGCTGATTCCTCAGTGTCCGTGCTGCAGTTACTGTGCTGGCCAGCTCACGGTAATTGATTGCAGCGACATGGCTATCGTGTACTCTTTAAGCCAGTCTTTCATTTCTTCCTCCAGGGCCCCAGATCAACCTCTAGGACACCGATGGAGAAGCCTGCCTCCAGCCCGCACTGCGGCCCTTATCTCACCCACAGAGTCAGCAGGCCTGCTTTTCAAGGACAGGGGCCATTGCAGCCCTGGAAGTAATTGATAGCTCCATGCTTCCTTCCACTGCAGCAATTTCGAAGATGGCACAGAGCTGATGATGTTTGCAGGACTGAAGTTCAGGGGGCTGGCCCTGACCAGCAATTGATTGTCTCTTGATATTCCTTCTCCGCTGATACTTAAGTCGGGAGGAGGGAGGGGAAGCCATCTGCCCTTGGTGGCTGCTCAGGCAAATTAAAGTAAGTAAGTAAGTAAATAAATAAATAAATAAATAAATAAATAAATAAATAAATAAATAAATAAATAAATAAATACAAATGTTACGCGGAGCCATACCTGTTTTCCTTTTAGCTAATTAAAACAGCATCTGGAGGCAAGCTTTGGTTTCTTGGTTGCACACTGCCACCTACTGGCTGTTTGTGTCATGACACCAGCAGCCCACCTGCTATACGCACAAGTTTAGCTTGTTTGTGCCCAGGTGTATTTAGATTCAGAGCCTCCAGTAAAGCTATGAAAGCACACAAATAGCCCTGAAGACCACAAGGAAATTCAGCGCCTTCTGTGCTTGATTATACACTGCAAAAATTAAAACCCAGACATTTAAAGAGTCAGTCACAGGCCTGTAACTAATGCCCAGCTTCTCATGTATGTTTTTTCTCTCTCTCTGTGTGTATGTTTACCTGTGTGTGCACAAATGTAAAATGGTTATAATACTACCTAATGCATATATTAATTTTAGTAAATAGCATGAATTATATATATCCAAACTAATTCACATGGCAGAAAGTATGAGAAATATTACCCACGAGTGCACATGTATGTACACAGGCATACATAAGTGATATCTACACATGTGTCTATCAAACACGTGCGTGTGTGTGTGTGTGTGTGTGTATGTGAATTGCTTGGTCTTGTGCTATCCCAATTTAGATCAGCAACTGTATGTTCACTCAGCACCCCGGAATGTTTTCTAAAGACAGTTTTCTACATAACTACAAGTTGATTACACACATAAGAAAATGCACTTTCATGCAAAATTCAACCTAGTGCCCACCATCATCCCATCACAGTGGTCACTTGGAGCCTTTAAAGCATTTAATTCCAGGCTGTGTTCAGCTGAGCTCCCTTTGTTTCCTTTACTTCACCACAGATCTTCTCTCCTCACTGGCTTTTTAAAAATCACGTCTGTGTGTTCGTGTGTGTGTGTGTGTGTGCGCGCGCGCACGTAAAAAGCAGAGGCCCACATTAGCGGTCTTTATTGCTTTTCGCCTTAACCCCTGACTTGGCTAGAAGGCTGGCCATTGAGGCCCAGAGGTGCTTCTATGCCTGCCTCCCCTTGCCATGACTAGAAGAGCCCATCTTCCATCTTCACATTGGAAATTCTTACACCCGGGCTGGGGGTGAAACACAGGCCTTCACGTCTCATGGCACCTCTTTCCTGAGTAAGTCTGTCCCTCTAGCCTCACTGCTTGGTCATGCTAAGCTGCCTGGCCAGTGAAACCCAGGGGTCTAACTTTGTCTCTGCAGGGCTGGGGATGGAGCAATGACTACATCTCTATGTGGGTTTTAGATCTCAAACTCGGGTGCTCACGCTTGTGTGGCAGGCACCTTACCAACTGGCCCCTACCTCCAGCCCCTCTTTCCTTTCCTTTCCTTTCCTTTCCTTTCCTTTCCTTTCCTTTCCTTTCCTTTCCTTTCCTTTCCTTT
>NC_022014.1:7489028-7490846 GCF_000317375.1 Microtus ochrogaster | reverse complement strand
TGTGTGTGTGTGTGTGTGTGTGTGTGTGTGTGTGTGTGTGTGTAGGTCAGGGATCCTGCATGACACCAAAGGGAAACTCCAGGCCATTATCGGTGACAGATACGTCCACTGTAATGAGCAGCAAATTCCCACTTTCACTCTCTTGAAAATTAAGTACCTCCTCAGTTTTGCTTGTAGTTTAAACAGGAAGCAATGGAGCTGCGCCTAGAAGTGGCGCCTCTTGTGGCCAGTTTTGAGAACTGCACCCGAGAACTTGATTCTCACTAAGGCACTGAGATTGGTCAGGAGCTGAGTTTAGCAACAGGCATTCAAGCAGCGGTGTATCCTGATGCTGTTTTGTTTTGTTTTGTTTTTTGTTTTTTTTTTTCACAGTACAGAGGTGAGGATGGAATTACAGAGAGGAAAGTTTTGTGACCCGCATAATCGCGTGACCAACAGGCATTTAATTTACTTGACAAAGGTGTGGCGGTGGTATCAAATGGGCTTTGTTTCCTGAGTCTGTAGAGGGGAAGGAAGCAGGTCTTGTTTTCGTGTGTTAACATCTTTAACCGACAGACTAAAATAAGTGCAATTTGTTATTTTGATTGTTTTTCCCATTAAACATCTTATAGTAATGGAAGACACGTATACATACATGTCTCCTGCTCTGAAAACAGGGCCGAGCGCACGCATTCATCATCTGGCTGCTCTCTGCGTTCTCCCGCGGGCAACTCGCCATCCAGGGAGGCAGCTCCGGATTTTAACCAAGACTGCGTTAGAATATAAAGTGTTGCTGACTCGAAGCCTAGGACAAAGACTCGAACTGTTCTATAAGTTATGTTAAAAGTTCCAAAGGTCCAAACAGTCATGTGCCATCTACTTTTGTATTGTGATATTTGTGTGAGAACTGACTGAATTCTGCTCTCACCATGAAGGTCCAGTACAATCAAACAGTTCATTCAGAAACATACAGATATCTTAACGATTATATAAATATAAGTTTAATATTACAGCACTTACTGGATAGAATGCAAAACCCACTTCCCACTGTTTTCTATTTTATACAGGGAAAAAATAACAATTTAAATTATAATGGTAAAGGCTACTCACATCAGGTATTGCCACTACTGCCTGTTCCTGATGGATTTAACTTGGACACTGGAAAAGGATGAGAGTCTAAGGATGTGTAGTTCCTGTAAAAGAGAACCTACTACCTCATCCATGAAGAAGTCAAGGAAGATGAAGGGTACCAGTTGCTATAGTTACAGTTTCATCAGTCCCTGAGGATTGGGAAGCTCCGCCCTAATTGCTATATTGGCGCTTTTTGTTCTCAACCAATATTCAAGGTGGTCATTCTCTTGCGACCCCATCTTATGAATGAGGAAGTCACAGGTCAGACAGATCTGACTCCTACGACTTCTCTAAGTCTGTATTATTAAGGATTGTACTGAGCCATGTCCCAGCCCAAAATTAATTCTGAACCACCCATCCTGGCTTCTCACACAAAACATTGCCTCAATAAACTTCATGAGTACATCAGGCGAAGCTCAGAAAGTAAAGAAGGATTGTAGTATTTGTTTATAAAGGGTATTCTAGTATTCTCTCTCTCTCTCTCTCTCTCTCTCTCTCTCTCTCTCTCTCTCTCACACACACACACACACACACACACACACACACAGTTGACAAACAGAAATGTGAAGCAGGATGAATGGAGCTCACACACTCAGGCAGGGAATGCTTGGCTTCCTCAAGAAGCACACACAGTGTCCCTGGATGAGTGTGTTGTCAGTTTGGACTTAGGGGATCCACTCTTTCTAAATTTCATTTTTTTTTTTTTTT